>NW_020854749.1:0-644 GCF_000972845.2 Larimichthys crocea | reverse complement strand
CCCTTAAATGAGAGTCCACGGCCCCAGGAAACGGCGAGGTTCAGGCGCTGTAAACGCAGAGCTGGTCGCGGCGCACCACCTCGGAGAAAATGGGCCCGGCGGGGGCCAGCCAGCGCCGGGGAGAGGTCCCATGAGGGGATCCTCCCGCACCGTGCAGCCGTCCCTGACCCGGGTTTAATCCCCCGGGCAGACAGCGCGGAAGTTGCGGAAAAGTTGCGGTGATTGGTTAAAATTGCAACACCGCCATGAATTCACGGGGATTCACTGAAGTTGCAAATCGCAACATTGTGAATTCCTGGAGGGTCTGTGTTATGGTATCATTTACGGTACAGTCAGGCCTGACACCGATTACCACAACTGCGCATGTGTGTAGGTGTGTGTGTGTGAGACACAGAAAGGCAGACGCGGCAGTGGAAGCTGCAGCCACAACGTAACCTATTTCTAATTAAAAAAAAGACGAAAAAGAACATATCCTACTTCTCTTGCGTTCGCCAAGAATCGCGATTCATTTTTTCTGTCAACCGATGCGAGTCGTCACGCATTTGTACCGATTTTAATCGTGGCACGATGCATCGTTACATCCCTAGTGTTGTGTCAAGCAGCAAGCCATAAGGGGGTATGTAAATTTAAAAGAAAATATGGAA
>NW_020854748.1:0-623 GCF_000972845.2 Larimichthys crocea | reverse complement strand
ACTGGATCAGATGGAGGGACTTGAAGGACGGCAGTGATATCAGGTTCTGGTCCTGGAAAATACAATTAGAAAAAAACATTCTTTACTCACTGAAAATAAATGTAACTAAAAATGGTAATTTATATCCATAAACATGTCCGATAAATTATGTAAGCATATTGTCTTTACATGATCATTACATTTAAATGTAAACTTCTGTTATTAATGATGTTTACCTTTAATCCTCAGAAATGTTCCTTTCAAAAACGTCAGGCTAAGTTCATTTATTTTTATACAGTAGTAAAGTCCAGTGTCGCTGAGCTTTGTCTCATGAATTTGCAGAAGAAATGTTCCAGGTTCTTGTTTTGTTGTCATGCGAGGTGGCTTGTTAACACCTATATAATCAAAGGAATATGTTCCTCCCAAGAATTCAGGCATGTTTCCAGAAACTAGCCTGAACCAAAAAAAAGTTGCTTTGAACTCTGAATATGTCTCGCGTGTACACATCAAATTCACATCATCTCCAACACCAACAGTCTTCATGTCAAAGTTCAGATCATCTGAGCATCCTAAAGACAAATGAAATACAGCAGTGATCAACAACAGAGATAGATTCATGTCTGCCCTGTGCTCAAATGATGCGA
>NW_020854747.1:0-3025 GCF_000972845.2 Larimichthys crocea | reverse complement strand
GAGTTTATTGAATCAGCTGAGTTAAAGTATCCATTATGAACCAGAAACTGTGTTTGCATCATTTGTCAAATACAACTCAGCCTATACAATTAATAAAGGCGTGCAGTTAGTACCATGTCTAATGGGAATCATAAGTTAGTAAGGCAGTTAATATGAAGTACATAAGTGCTTAGTGTTTCATAACATTTATATATTGAGTTCTAAGCGACACATTATAGCGATTCTTGAGTGTGCTGAAAGCGCACAATATGTTATCCACCGCGCTTATTCTTATTCTTATTAATTATTATCTTACGCCCTTTTTTGGTTCGCTACTCCTCCCAGAGTTTTGTCGCACATACACAAAACAGGGTATCGAAACGTGCGGCTCGGCCGGGCGGGACAGTGTGCTAGCTTTTCTAAGGGTTTCGGCAACCGGTTTGCAAAAATCCAGAAAACACACAGCCACCCAGCACCAACTAAACCAAATGACCTCGCGCATGGGCGATATAAGACTTCATCAAAGATTTAGTTTAGGATGGTGAAATAAAAACTGAGTGCGGGTTCGACTTATCTGATCTGCTCTATGTAATTGCACTTTCACTCCATAAGAGCTGTATTTGGCAATAAGTAACTCCAAAAGCATAATGGCTATATTGTCACCATCTGAACTCATAAATGTTCTACTAACAATAATAATAAATATGACATGATAATATAAACATATGTTATGAAATAGTAATCACTAATGCACTTCATATGAACTGGCTTAGTACTTTATGATTCCTATTGTTGACATGTGAATAACTGCACGCCTTTACTAATTGTTAACCTTCAACCGATCAGAGCATACCTGTTATATAATGTGACTTATATGCTCTTGCAGATTTTGTGTTATTACTGTGTAACCTCAAGCATCTATAGGCCCTGCATTTACACTTATACATTTATGAAAATAGACATACCTCTGAATAATTCTGAATATGTGTGTTAGTGGAAAAGCTTATTACAAGTTTAGCACAGTTTTGCTTTGGACCATAGTATTTGTGTTGCTAAAGTCATGCATTTTGCAAGAAGCTGTTTAGTGTTACACTTTGTTATTCCTACCACTTGTGTTCTCAAACAGCATAATGTGGACAGAATATGACATGTAATAGTAACTGTACATTATATCCGTGAAATAAAGTTGTACATTGTCGCACATGTTGACTGTAGCCATGCTGCAATGTGTTCTCAACAGCATATGTGTGACAGAATATGACATGTAATAGTAACTGTACATTATATCCGTGAAATAAAGTTGTACATTGTCGCACATGTTGACTGTAGCCATGCTGCAGTGTGTTCTCAAACAGCATAATGTGGACAGAATATGACATGTAATAGTAACTGTACATTATATCAGTGAAATAAAGTTGTACATTGTCGCACATGACTCCTGAAGCCAGATCTGAGTCTTATGAGAGCTGTCTGAAACTTCTTGTGGTTATTAAGATCGATATTATAAAGAACGATATTATGCACATTTCGACGTGCGCACATTTCGACGTCGTGCGCGCATATGCAGGGGCCCGACCACGCTGCTTGCAGCTTAATTAGGCCCGAGCCGAAACCGTGCGAAGCCCTATTGTATTTCAAATGTTTATTATTTTATTAGGCCCGAGCACGAAACGTGCGAAGCCCTATTGTATTTCAAATGTTTATTATATTTTTTTCTTTTATTTTTTTTTTTTATTTTTTCACCCAAATAAATGGCCTTTTCAAGGCTTTAATATCCCCAAAAACTCATGAAAATTTGCGTACCCCCCCAAAGTCGGGCGTAAAATTTCGTATTTGGGGGTCTCACGCACGCACGCGCGTACAAAAATGGCTCTACGGCGCCACCTAGGTTTCGGTTGTCGGAGGAGCCCCCGACACGGTTTCATCCCACGCGGATGGAATTGTTGGAGGTGTATGAAACTACCGAGACGCACCAAAAAGTCTCTTGGGACCCGGGTTGTTGGTAAAGGTACGGCGGCCATTTTGGGTCAAAGTTCACGTTTTTGTGATTTTTTGGTCTTTCTTTCCAGGGGTCGTATTTGAACGAACTCCTCCTAGGGCTTTCGTCCGATCCTTTTAAACTTGGCACATGGGTTCATGAGGCTTTGACGATGAAAAGTTATCAAAATCATAACTTTTTGATTTACTATGTCAGAGGGCGGGGCCACGAAATTCTCCATTTTTGCCATAAAATTTCAAAGTGCTATAACTTTGTGAAAAATCTCCAATCTTCACCAAACTTTGAATATATAAGGGCAGTCTGGCCTAAAATACATTTCCAAAAAAATATTGGTGATTTTCATAGCGCCTCCTAGTGACGACAAAAAAGACCCTTTTACGAGATGCGGTGCAGCTCGGACAATATTGATCAATCCACCTCAAAACTAGGTGTGGATGTTGTCAAGGCCTTGGACTTGACATCTGAGAAATAATAATCATATCATTTCAATCACGGGCGTGGCCGTGAGGTGCGTCAAAGTGGACGCTGCCTTTTTTTCACAAAAAACAGACTCCATTGACTTTTTGCTGATTTGCAAAAGTTGGCGGCTATCATATACTTGTCAGAGCTGTTGAAACTTGTTGTGTTTTATACAGCAGTATTATGCACAATTCGGCTGCATAATTAATGAGGGGGCGGGGCAAAAGCGCTCTATAGCGCCCCCTTGAATTTTTCTTTGAAGCAGCCCCGCCACAGTTTTGGAACACAGAGTTATGAAACTCAGCTGAGTTATGGGGCAGCACAAGACCTACAAAAAAGTCTCTTGGAGCAATTTGAAAATTAACAGGAAGTGAATATTTAGCAAAAAACACCATTTTCGGTGTGTTTCGAACTTGTTGAGAAAGGGTTATTTGAAGGAAACCCTCCTAGGGCTTTCGTCCGATCTTCTTGAAACTTGTGCATGGTGTTTATGAGGCTTTGACAATGAAAAGTTATCAAAATCATAACTTTTTGATTTACTATGAGCTCTTCTCAACAACAACACAACAAAAAGCAAACACAAAACAA
>NW_020854746.1:0-708 GCF_000972845.2 Larimichthys crocea | reverse complement strand
GGTTTAAGCTTATTGCTGAGAGTTACTTGTTGCAGTGATGTGACAGTGCACTACACAGTCCCACCAGGATTTCATGAATTTTTGCGAAAAATTACTGATTTTGTGGCGACATTTTCTTTTTTGCAAAGAATTTTGCGACCCTTTTTTGTTGTTTTCTTTACTTTTAAACCACATCAAAACGTCCAAACCGGCTTAATAAGACAAAAACAGGGCAGACAGATTGAATCTTAACATTAGTACTGGAGTGTAAAAACATTTACCCCAGTACACGGGCTACAAAATAGTTTTCCTTTCGCTTGCATGTAAAATTGCCGGATATTGTTTTGCTCAGTCATTTGCCGATATATATGACGGCAGGTGGGACACCATCAGTAACTAACGTTCCCACGGCGGTGTGTGAAAATGGCTGCGCGTGCGTGGTGTGTGTGTGTGTGTGTGTGTGTCAAACAGGTGGTGTGGAAGACACATCTATGGCAGAGCCGTTTATTTGATCTATGGTGGTATTATTTTGCAATAATTGTGCGACATAGTAGGAAATATGCGGCCTCGCGAAAATATGCGGCATGTTGCTGATTACGCGGTAATCCACGCGATCGCAAAATTGCGAAAAACTGGAGGGACTGACTACAGGGTGTGCGCAGTACACAGCGCAGTATCTATCTATCTATCTATCTATCTATTATATTCAGTGCAGTTGTTCAGTTGCTA
>NW_020854745.1:0-600 GCF_000972845.2 Larimichthys crocea | reverse complement strand
AAAAGTTACATACATTGTTTTTGGTACCTGTTTGTTTCCCAGATATATTAGTGTGTGCGTGAATGGGTGTATAAGAGGCAATAACTTAAAGAACTTTGTAGAAGTTCAGTCCATTTCCTGTTATTAGTTTACGGGCAGATCTACCACATCCAATATGGCGGACGCGATAACGTAACGCAGCAACGGACCAACCTGCTCAATGAGGCATCTGAAAATCATTTTCATCTGAAAATGAAAATGACCCTCTCAAAATGTCCTCTCCACCTCCCCACTCCCCAAAAAACGTCATCACTTCCGGGCCTGACAGTGGAGGTCTGCAGCCAGGTGCCTCTCGAAAAGTTTGGTTAGCTCTGACTACTGGTAGCTGTATTCCTGTTATACTGAGCAGTGCTCCGTCTGTCACTCAAGGCCCACTCACACCGGAGGCGTTACGGCTGCGCCGCGGTCACCGGAGCAGATAGCTGCCAGTCTAGTCAATGAGAGCACTCACACAGGGCGTCTCTCCGTGCCACGGCGCCAGCATTCCGTAGCATTTCTATTTTTGACTCGAGCCGCTGTTAAACCTCGTAAATTTAAACAGAGCACTTCGCACCAGACAGG
>NW_020854744.1:0-521 GCF_000972845.2 Larimichthys crocea | reverse complement strand
GCTCCCTGATACTATTAATTTAAGTTTTGATTGATTAACCTCATGATCAACACATCATATGTGATGTGAATTTCATCTTTTGTGTCCTCAGAAATGTTAAATAAAATACAAAAACAAAGAAGGAGTCACTGATTTTTACAAAAAATTTTTTTAGAGTGCTATTGTTGAAGGAGGCCTGAAAATCAGAGGAATGCCACACCTCAATGTAAATAAGAGAACAAAGAGTTTACATAAAAACATCTGATATGATTCTGTGTCTGAAGCTGAGGCTGCTGCCACCGTTGCTGTCTTCTCGTTCCTCGCTGGGGTCGTCGCTCACGGAGTAAAACCCAGGCCTCTGCTTCTGCTTCTTCTTGAGGCCCGTCACATGGGGCTGGAAAAGACGGCTTATTGTATGCAGGCCCTTGGAGAGATCTGGGAAGAGGTCCAGCTCTTCTTTCTCAGGCAGGGCCCTGTCCTGAGGACCCTGCTGGGTGCTGGGTTCACCCAGCATCTTTCTCAACGTCCCAGAAATGCCTTTG
>NW_020854743.1:0-791 GCF_000972845.2 Larimichthys crocea | reverse complement strand
AATCAGTTCGTTTTTAATTTTTTTTTAGAAGATGACTGAAAATGATTAATTGATTATTAAAATATTGGCAATTATTTTAAACAAATACCTTAACTTATGTTATAAATGTATAATTGTACCTACATCAGTACTTATATACAGTGATTGAGTAAATGCATCACAGGACAAGCTTCAGTAGCCCACAAGAGAAAAGTTATCTTTTTCATTTCACCACCAGGTGGCGCCTTCACACCGCAGACACCATTATAAAACCACCTCCTCTCTCCCTCTGTCTGCAGGTCGGGGAACTCCAATCTCTCCATCAACACCAACCATAACGTCAACATCAAAGCCGAGCCGATCTCCCCACCCCGCGACCACCTCAGCCAATCAGGGTACATGACCCAGCCTCACGTCCCTCCTCACCATCATCACTCCTCCACCTCTTCATCCACCAGAGCGGAGATGGGGAGGTCTCCTGCAGACAGCATCACCTCCTCCTGCAGCTCCCACGAAGGGGGCAGTGACCGGGAAGAGCAGCAGAGGCTGGACTTCCACTCGCTCCCTGTGAGCCGGTCAGAGAGTCCGACAGTCAAGCGAATGCGAATGGACAGCTGGGTAACATAAATCTCACAGTCATGTGACGATACAACACCAGGGCAAACACAGGAAGGACACTGTTATGCAAATGAAATGTGGATTTTATTGATGTGTTATTTTTTGTTAAGCTATCTCTGTTTGGTTGGTTGGTTGTTTGTTTTTTGTTGTTTTGGTGGTCAGACTTTTAAAAAGGGATCTGTCAGGATCATCTC
>NW_020854742.1:0-944 GCF_000972845.2 Larimichthys crocea | reverse complement strand
CCACAATTCATCACACTAATTGCAATATGAATTATACTTAAATTATATCAAAAATGTAAATTGATAAGAATCAGAATCAGGTTTATTGCCAAGTAGGTGATCACATACAAGGAATCTGTCTTTGTGTTGCTGGTGCTTATGGAAAACAAAAGAATCAAGCAAAATAATATATATCGGGTTGTAGTGGCAGCATGTTTAGCTATAGGTGAAGGTTTGGACGTAGATGCTGGAAAATCGAGAGCTTCACATTCAGGCTCAGCTCCATCTTCCCCATGAAAATAAATAAAATAAATATTTCAATAGCACATGTGTGTATCTGCAAATATTTCTGTGCATGTGAACAATCTGAAGAATTCTCTACAGTTTGAACTATGTTAGTATGATGGCAAAGCATACTAAAGATGAGAGTGCTTTTCATTATGCCCAACAGTGTAGTTGGTTAGACAGAAATCTACAAATACAAATGAAGTGTGTGCCATCTGGTGCAAAAGTTTGATTTTGGTTGCAGTGCTTCATTTTGCAGGATATATGAGGTGTTTTGCAGTTTGGGTGTGTGGTTTGGTGAATTGTGTTAGTGTTTTGATAAAACCAGCCTAGTTTGCAAAATTGTGTTTAAGCAAATGGAAAAAACTGTAATTAACAACCAAAGGAGGTGAGATCAACTATAAGGGAAACAAAGGGTGAGCAGATACCATTCAAACAAACAAATAATATATAACCAAGAGTATAGTAAGTAAGAGTATTAGCTATCTTAATGCAAACAAATCTAGATATGATATCTAGTGCTCCTAACAAAAATACTTCTTAACGTCTAAACCTCAACTAAACCATACCCAACACTACAAAAAAAGTTAACAAGTCAGTGGCAGCCATAACATTTGCTCTAAATTGGAGCAGTTAATTTTTTCTCTCCATCTAACTGTTTAAATGATCATCTCCTAGGT
>NW_020854741.1:0-876 GCF_000972845.2 Larimichthys crocea | reverse complement strand
AATATACCCGCTCATACTGTATGTACGCCGCCATCACGTTTAATCTTCAACTTCACATTTCTGGTTCCTCACGTTTGTCAACCTGAGAAGTGGCTGAGCAAGAAGTAAAGAAACTGCTGCCACACAATGTTCATAATCGGCCTGCTTTCCACAGGTCCCTCAGTGTGAACACCTGAATAAACAACTAAAAAAAAAAAGAGGGAGTGGAAGAAGGGAGGGGCACAGATAGGAAAAGAGGGGGAGAAAAAACAACTCGGAAGCAGGATTACTTGGCAAACCCAAGTAAAACAGTAGTTAGAACGCCGGGAAACAGCTGAGGAGGCTTTGATTTATCTCATCTTACAAGATAGACGATGCCAAGATGAACAAACACATCCAAGATATTTCAGATATTAACATAAAACCACATCTAAACATATTTGGCCTTGGCCTGGTACACGGAGGGAAAAGGGAGTACATGCTTTCTGTCAGTCTGCAAAAAGAAAGTAGATACCGAGCCCTATAACAGGGAGGGGTCTTCATACTTCACTGTTACCTAACTCTAATCCAAGTTCAGCACTTTTCTGCTCACTGAAGAAGGAGTACACAGGGGCGTGTGTTCAGATGTGAAAAACACACAGTGAATATGGTAACAGTTAGGGATAATATCCTGCAGAAATTCAGGGCCTGGTTTTCCAAAGATATGTTTGACTGGTCTGTAGTTTTGTCTTAATTTTGCTCTGAAAATAGTCAAATATAGAAGTTTTCAAACTGCGAGGAGGGCGAGAACGGAGGGACGTGAGGCAAAGACAAGGTGAGAGGTGGACAGGTGCATGCCGGTGTTCTGGAAACAGCAAGCAGGAAGTTGTGGTTTGGCCTGCTGATTTGGCCCACTCA
>NW_020854740.1:2935-3325 GCF_000972845.2 Larimichthys crocea | reverse complement strand
CACACCCCTACGCACATGCACAGTAAGGGTAATCGGCGTCAGGCCTGACTGTACCGTAAATGACACCATAACACAGACCCTCCAGGATTTGCAACTTCAACGCAACTTCAGTGAATCCCCGTGAATTCAGGGCGGTGTTGCAATTTTAACCAATCACCGCGATTTTTCCGCAACTTCCGCGCAGTCTGCCTGGGGGATTCAACTTGGCGGGTCAGGGACGGCTGCGCGGTGCGGGAGGATCCCCTCGTGGGACCTCTCCCCGGCGCTGGCTGGCCTCCCTCGGGCGCATTTTCTCCGTGGTGGCTCTGGGTCGGCATGGAAAGACCCTGGGGCGATGGTGGCTCACGGCTCCGACCGCAAGATTTACAGCGCCCGTCCACCAGCCCCTTT
>NW_020854740.1:0-2925 GCF_000972845.2 Larimichthys crocea | reverse complement strand
CAGGAAAAAAGCCACTTATCAGTTAATCGTTAATCGATCGATAAGGTCAGTCAACTAACGATTAATGAATTAATCGATAATTTTTACAGCGCCCCTCCACCAGCCCCTTTCCGGGACAGTCAATTTACGTATGATCCGTCCGATTAGTCGACTAATCAGAAAAATTATCGGTGATTAGTCGACTATCAAAAATCGTTTGTGGCAGCCCTAATCGGGAGTGTTGACACAGTACAACAACATTTTACAGACACAGTCTTATACAATAAAGAGACAGAGCTGCAGAGTGTGATGGAAACAGAAAAGGCTGATGGAAATAGGAGGCAGAGCAGCGTGACGCGGAGCGGCTCCATGCACGCCCTGGTTGTGCCTCTGCATACATGGCCCTCATATAGACAGCACTATTAACATAGAAATGCTCGGGCTGGTTTACTATTATGCAGCCGCTTGTTAAGAGGTTCAGAGTTTGTGGAGAAATTCTCTGACAGGCCGTGACGAGACTCCCCCTCACTTTGTTCAGCTCTAAAAATATTCACAACAAGTCTGCCACATGTTCACAGCAGCGACGTCACTCATCTTCAGTGACTGTATGGACTCCGTCCTGATCCTGTCTGTGTCTGAACTCTGCTTTACTGCTCATAAATCCATCTACTAATATCATTTTTGTTGTTGCTAAAGGTTGCCAAATTCTGTGAACTTTTAAAGTTGGAAACTTTCCATGGGAATTAATGGGAATAAACAGGAATAAAGTGGAAATTTACAAAATTGGCCCTTAACAATGAACTTAAATATAGTTGGGGGAAATATATTTTAGCATGATCTTGACTAAAACAACCAGATTTCATGCAGGAGCCCAGAACACACAGAGACTCTTGAAGCCACACAGTTAATTCCAATAAGTTCCCAGGGGGGTTGTGATTTTGAATATTTTCAAAATCCCCAGTCCGATGGAAAGCTTCTGGAAACTTTCTGCCCCTTTGCTACCCTAGTTGTCGCTGTAAGTGATTTTTCCTGCAGGTACTATCACCTGAGTGTTTGTTCTCATCTCAATACTTAATCCATGGTTGTGTGTTGTGTAACATAGCAGTTAACCTGTAAACCTCAGTGTTACGGAGGCGGCTGATGACCAGCATGTATGAATGTAACATGTAACATAAAAGCAACTTGAGTGGTCGGAGGATTGGAAAGATACTATAAACGTCAAGACAACAGGCTTCACTATTTATTTTTGTGCCAACTTTTGACTTTTACTTCTTACATTTTAGCATAAGTGTCCGTACTTTCTACTCCCTACATTTTCAAATCAGGGTCGTTACTCTTGCGTTTAGATGGTGATTATTAATAAACAGTAAAATTTCACCATCGGTATCAGTAAAACGCGCCATGCAGACAACGTGATTGATTGGATTATGCTTAGAAACGTATGTAAACAAACACTGATAAGACGAACCCTATTGGTGCATTTGTCTTCACGTGCACAAGACGTTGAACATGAATTGCCTAAAATCAGGCGGGCAGCTCATTGGAAGGAACTAAAATAGTTTGTGATGGTGGCACCAGGTCAGTGAAATGTGTGTGAAAGCTAGCGAGAGTGTTGGTGGAGGAGATTCCTCGGGTGATGTAGTAGAGTCGAGTGAAGAAGACCAGCAACGCA
Source organism: Larimichthys crocea (assembly GCF_000972845.2). Lineage (NCBI taxonomy): Eukaryota > Metazoa > Chordata > Actinopteri > Sciaenidae > Larimichthys > Larimichthys crocea. The sequence goes on along the minus strand of NW_020854740.1, from coordinate 1,274 downwards.
TCCCCCATCCTTGGTCAGACCTCCGTGAGATGTTTGCATACCAATAAAGTTTTTGAACACCATGCACACTGAGTTCGCAATCCCTCATTCTTGTACAGCAGTTTTATTTTTTGAATGTGTTTAGGACAGATTGGCCAGTGTAGCTTTTTGTATTGATTTCAGTTCATTTTTCTTTGCTTGGACAGACTGTAGGTCCTGTAAGCTTTTCCCTAAAATGGTGGTTTTGTCCTTCACAAGGTTACCGGTACTTTATACTTTTATACTTTAAGTATGTTTTAGAGCCTGTACTTTTCACTTTAACTTGAGTAAAAAAGTTGAGTCAATACTAGAGTCTTTTTAAACACAGGTATCTATACTCGTACTTGACTAAAGAATGTGTGCACACATACACACACATGCACGGCTGTTTTTTTAGTGTTACGTCACTTCCTTTAGTGGAATGAATGCTGCTTCCACCTGACTGAGTGGAATTAAACACAGAAAACTCTGAGCTTGAACGAAACTGCATTATGACAGTTTTTTGGGTGGGATTTCAAGTTTCCGTTAAACAGGGAGGGCCCCGGTCGTCAGGTTTATTTGTCATGTGCAGGTTAACACCGGGTCGACAATACAATGAAATGTGCTGGATGGAAGGAACCGCATGTAGAGGACTAACTGTGTAACAGCTATTACAGTATTTTATTAATATTATATGTTGTATTGAGACTGGTGTTTTTTTAGAATCACGTGTACCTATCAAACTATATCAGACTATGCATCTTCTTGTATTTGGTTTTTCTGCTGAGAAACTTCAGTTTCTTTTCCAGGGAAGTTTATCTTAGCTTCAGTTTTGTGTTGACTTTCTGGAGATCTTATGTTTCTATATTACATCCTGTCTTTAGCTGTAAACGATAGATTTGTACTGTGAACAGTTCACAGCAGGAGTCAAATGTTCTGAACCAACGTTGATGTGGTGCTGCTCGGTTTGACTTTAGTTTCACCCCTACATTACTGCTTACTCATACTTTCATACATGAGCAGGTTTACTCATCAGTCTTTCATCTGCGTCTGGGCTGTATTTTCTGTGTAAATTTACTGCTGCTGCTGCAGAACATTAAAAGCTTAATGTCAAAAAAGTGCAAGGCTTTTATTATGGAGCAGTCACAGGAAATACAAATGTATTTAATACGTGGACGACATTCTGATATATTGCAGGAAGAAATGATAGAAACAGAAACAGTGATCTATACACCTCCGATAATGGTATCGTATCGGTCCCAATATTGAAGAAAATT
>NW_020854739.1:0-579 GCF_000972845.2 Larimichthys crocea | reverse complement strand
CGACGGTTGGAGTCACATGAGTTCTGATAACAAGAATATTTGTGCATACTTTACCATTAAACTGCATTACCTCTGGGGTTTACAAATAGAAAAGAAAACAAAACTAAAAACCACAATAGCTGGAATCAGTTCATTGAGACTAGATGTAATTAAATTAAATAAACAGTACAGGAGCAGTACAGACAGACAACATCCTTTATCTTGAGATGAACAGACAAAAGAGAAAAACGTAAAATCAGAAGAAGGCTGCAGACAGAGGACAGTGGGCCAGTAAAACTGAATATATTCTGGTTGTTGCAGGAGCTGTGATCAGCCTGGGAAACCTGTGGAGATTTCCTTACCTCTGCTACAAGAACAGTGGAGGTCAATATTATAAGAACTGTTATTAAGTGAGTTGTATTTGTTTGGGTGTGATTTAGGGAAATATTGATCATTAAATGAGAAGATAATACTCAAGTAAGTGTAAATTCCATGGGTGTACGTGTCCAAAGAGTCTCAAAATGTGTCCTGTACTTGTCCTGATGATAGTGGGGGTGTGTGAACTTACTCATCTTGTTTGTTCCAGCGTTTGTCCGTCCT
>NW_020854738.1:0-533 GCF_000972845.2 Larimichthys crocea | reverse complement strand
GTGACATCTTGAGATCAGACCACCTATGAATGTCCGATACAATCTCTGTTTTAAGTTTATTGTAATTTGCCTGTGATATATCTGAGAAACTGGTTACAGTTATGCCCAGATATGTAAATGCGAAGTTATGCCATTGAATATGTTCGATGACTGGTAAAATTAGGTGTTTTGCAGGGGCATTTAAAGAAGCAAGGATGGATTAATCCCAGTTAATTTTATAACCAGAAAATAGGCTAAACTGTGTGAAGACGTGAGTATTTGAGGTAGAGACTCTGAAATTAAGATATGACATTTCTAAATTGAATCATTTCATCGATATCATCCTGGCCAAAATAATCAGAAATGGATTCAGCATCCTCTATAAACCCCAAAAATGTGATGAAAGGTTGTCCATATATGTTATTGTGCTAATTAATGCTAATACTGGGAACCCATACTGTTAATTTCTGATATAAAACCGTGACACGGTCTTGAAAGGCATCTTTGATATAACTTTAGGGTTCTCAACATTTTGGGGTTCATATTAATGATAT
>NW_020854737.1:0-656 GCF_000972845.2 Larimichthys crocea | reverse complement strand
GTGAGGTGACTGTAGATTGTAGATTGTAGTTTGTATGTTTGCTGACACACTAACTGTTCTTTGGTTTGTTTTGTTTTTAATGTGTTTTTAAAGTTACTCATCATGTTGCAATCTGGAGAATTTAACGTTTAAATACAATAAAAATAAATAAATGTTTTAAAGTCTGTGTCCTCCGGTTGACCCACACTGACCTGTGATCAGATGAACGGTGTCTCTGTCATTCGTACGTCTGTTCTCACTCTATGTAACTTTGGGCTCCGGGTCGGGAGAAGTACGTAACGCTTTACGGCACTAAGTCACACAGCAGCAACTATTTCACTGATTCTGGTGAAACTGGATCATATTTTATGGAGGAAATGTTTTCTGGTTTTCCCTCTGATGTCCTCCGGCTGCTCCGCCTCAACTCTCTGTGATTTACAGAGTTTATGATGGACAGTGAAGTAAACTGCTGACAGCTGTAGCTGCTGTTAGCTCATGTTAGCTCAGTCAGTTAGCCAGGCTGCCCGGATTGTGAGCTCAGAGCTGTGTTAGTGTTTGTACCGCAGGCCGTTTCAGGCCGAGCGGAGCTAGTGTTGTGCCAGAACCGGAGCCAGGGGTGAGTGAGTAATGTAACTGAGCTCAGCAGCCTCTGTGGACATAATGGCAGAGGAGAAGTG
>NW_020854736.1:0-919 GCF_000972845.2 Larimichthys crocea | reverse complement strand
AGGGGGTTTTTTGTTTTTTAGCTTTTCCTTTTTATCGCTTAGAGCGTAAATTGAAATATAATTCTTTCGCTGCTAGTTTCAGTTTTTAGCAGTGGTTTTTAGTTGTTTGAAAAAAATTTTTTTTTGTTTTTTATTGATGGCTGACTGGACAGTTGTCCGTTACGGCCGACGGGGGGCCCGCCGCCCCCCACAAGATTTTCGAGCCCGGGACTGGGAGGGAACTGGTTCCAGGTGGGGGGCCCGTGCATACCCGGACCCCCAGCGTGGGGGACCGGCTCATGACTCTCTCCCTAACCCTAACCCTAACCCTAAGGCGAAACCGGGATTGGGACCGGGGTCGCGGGATGGACCACGGGATGGACCGTGCGCCTCCCGTGTCCTCTGGGACACGGGCTCCGTTCCCACCTCCTAACCCTAACCCTAACCCTAACCCTTGGCTTGACTCTCGAAGGAGCAACAGCTCAGTGGGTTCTGTTGGTTTCAAGTTAATTAGTGTGTCTGGGCCTGAAAAAGACTCATTTAGGGTCGAAACGTTGCCCTCAGACACACAAAAATAATTATTTTGGCCTTTTAAATTTACATTTTTATTTTTGGGGATTTTTACACTTTCTAAGTGAATTTTTAGTTGGATTTTATTTTAATTGTATTTTTCACTGTTCTTGTGAATAAAATTTTTTTATATAATCACAAGGAGTTTAAAAAGTTTTTTTTCATAAGAGTTGGCAGTGATGCCATATTTGGATGATGGATGGACCGAGGTCCGTTACGGACGGACCCGGAGGCGAAACCGGAATTGGGACCGGGGTGACGGGATGGACCAGGGGATGGACCGTGCACCTCCCGTGTCCTCTGGGACACGGGCTCCGTTCCCTCCTCCTAACCCTAACCCTAACCCTAACCCTAAGAAGACTCTGTTAGG
>NW_020854735.1:0-604 GCF_000972845.2 Larimichthys crocea | reverse complement strand
GTTTATGCTGTTTGCACGGGATACGAGGGAAACGAAATTTCAATACTCTATGTCCTGTACATATAGCAGCATTGACAATAAAGTTGACTTGAACTTGAACTCTCGATTTCAATAAAAAAAAGAAAAAGAAAAATTAACCTCAAGAGAATCATATAAATAAACTAAAGGTTGTTGTGTTACCTGAATATCACCGAGGGGTATAGAACACATATCTGAAATGAATTTGCTTGATTTATTACAGTAACATCTATGGTGTTGTGAGTCATTTTCGACCCATATATATTTTCTTCAAGAAAATGCAAAATATATATATATTTTAGTCAGCAATAGAACTCCAATATAAACACATTGAAACACAGAACAGGTCATTATACAAAATATTGATTTGCAAGTTCAAACAAACAACAACCAGTCAAACCAATAGAAATCAATTACTACTTCCAAAACTATTACTACTAAGCTACATCATAGTTAAAGTCTCTGTGTGTGCCAGAACATGCTTGTGTGTTTGATTGGGAGAGGAGGTGACTGTCAGTGTGTTGGCTGACAGTGCACTTATGATTTCAATTTTGGCTCTATAATATATTTTATTTACTATTGTTAT
>NW_020854734.1:0-994 GCF_000972845.2 Larimichthys crocea | reverse complement strand
CGCAATGACCCTGGTCACTTTTGTGATGGAAGGATCCCCCGCAATGACCCTGGTCACTTTTGTGGTGGAAGGCTCTACGTCGATGACCCTGGTCACCTTGGTGATCACCGGCTCCCCCTGGATGACCAACTCAGTTACTCTTGGCTCTGTCTCAATGACTCTTGTTACCTTGGTGATGATTGGCTCATGGACGACCGATACATCAGGGACTGTAGAGAGGCGAGATATAACATGAGTTTCCATTAAGAACACCCCCACATTCTCTCTATTATGAATAAAGAAGGAGGCTGGAGGGACATTATGTGAGGTTATCAAAGAATGCAGAACAAACAGTGGCTGATAGATGAAGCGTATTAGATTACATTAATGAAAAAATAAAGGCTTTAATAAGTACTGCTCCATGATCCAGTGAGCTGCTCTCAATAGACACATTCATTTTCTCTGCTATTTGTTGAATTTGAAACATCAAATTACAGACATATTCATAAAATATTTACAAGTTTTGGTATTGAAATTATTTTCTCTACTGATCTGAAAATGACACAAAAGGAGAAAATGTGACATGTTCCATAACTCTTTAACACATTTTCTCTGGAGCCAGATAGAAAAAAGCAGACAAAATTTCTTTTGAATCAGCTTCAGCGGATACTTCAGCCAGGGACATTCTCTCTTTTATGTATTCTGCTTCTGAGCACAGATTCTATTTTAATGTGACAGTATTTATATGTACTATAAAGAGATGAAAGCTGGCAGATGGATATTTGTATCAGATCTTTGGCCTGAGGTCTCTTGATACGAAGCCTAGTCTGGTAATCAGAGCCAGATTTATGTCAAAGAAAGTCATTAAGAGATTTTGGTAATTCATGCTTAAAACTGTGGCTGCTCTGCTTCGTGAGAATTTACTATTACAAGGATATGCTGTGCAAGACCTGGATGATGGATTATGGTGAGGATAATATAGTAATGTGATGTGTATGTGCATGTATGTGTAAGA
>NW_020854733.1:7214-15565 GCF_000972845.2 Larimichthys crocea | reverse complement strand
GGCTGGATGTCTGAAATTTCAGCTAATTAAGATAAATCTGCATGATGTACGTATAATTGGTCTATTTTTGTTTATATACGACCAAATTGGACTGTTTTTTGTTTTCTATGTTTTTCTATATTTTCTGTTTCTATTCAGCACCATAATTGTTAGAGATGTGAAGAGGGAGCAAAGGATTCCCTCCAAGTTTCTTTGTTTTGGAGACTGAAAATAAAAGTTGACTTATTTTTCCAGCACATCTCTCGTCTGGTGTGATGTTTTCTCTTCCACATGTTGTACCTTGCCACCCTGCAGCTCATCTTGTTACATCCTGCCTGGATGATATGAGTGCAGGGAAGGCTCAAACAATCGTTATGGAATGTATGTCTTTGGTTTGGTTGATGCTAAGCATAATTTCTCTCCATGTCTAATTAAATGTCCTGGTAGTTTTGTATTCAGTAAAGTTCTGCCTCAACTTACGTCCACCATCCTAGTGTTGTGTATATTCATAACAAAAGACCAAAGAGGTTGATGGCCATCAAAAGATGATTAGAGATTGTATGATTTATTTATGAAGACAGTAAACACTGTAAATAATCAATCAGTACAGAGTGATTAAAGTTTAAGTCTTTAACTAACTCACAACATCAGTGACTGGTTTTATTGAGTGTAACAGAAACTGTTAACAGCCATGTAAATATATGAAACCACTAATATCATTACCAGTTCACAGAAATATACACAATATATACAATACCTTTATGACTGAAAAGTTACTGACATAATGAACAATAACACCAAAGCAAATGTTGATTTTTAGTTTTCTTTTTGTCCCTTAGAAATCACATCATAAATCTATACAATCCCATTGACTGTACGATGCTGCCCCCTAAAGGATCAGTTTTAGTAATGGCTATAGATCAGCCATCAAATTAAACAATCCTGAGCAAATGTTACCTGTGCAATTTCAGTTGAACCTGTCAGATACAGTTAATGAAATGCACAAAAAAAGTATGTACAAGAATTTAAATTTAAATCAACACTGAGGTTTTCCATAGCAGCATAAAATAGCATGATGACATTTCACTAATACTCATGACAGTGAACCTCATGGTGGAGCTAGAGGAACAGTCACCAAAGTAAAGAAGATTCTTCTTCTGGAAACCATGAATGTGTGCACTAAATGTGATGATGGTGAGGGTAGGAATGTGGCATTAGACTTGATTTGACTAGACGCTGAATGTTGGTAGAAAATGGGACAAAACAGTGGCCTTGTGTGTCCCATCCATTGACCTCCCATGAGGCATTGACATTTTCATGACTCACATGGCCACTAGAGGTCCCTGTCAGGTACATTTTAGGTTGAGCCCAATGCTGTCCTGTACTGACAGCCTGTTTACTGTTGAATAGATGATCTGTAGTCTTACAGTTCACCTTCAGTTTAGCTGATTATTTATTTTTAAGCACATTTTTTTTATTTATCTCTGAAATGTCTGTGTAGCCAGGTGTAAAAGCACTCAGTTACAACAAAAGGAAGAGAGACTGTTTATTTTCTTATATTATCTTTATTTGTAATGTTCAATCCCTAAAGTGTTAATTTTCCCATTGCAATTAAATGCACCATACAGTTCACATAGCCCCACTTCGGGGTACCTAGTCTCAGCAATCAGCCAATCAGAAGCTACGCAAGCCAGGCTCAGCCTGTCGTCTCGAAGCGAAGTGCAAAGCCGCTGTTGTCCCGGTCCTTTCCGACTTCAGCCAGAAAAGCTTAGTGCAAAGCCGCTGTTGTCCCGGTCCTTTCCGACTTCAGCCAGAAAAGCGCATGTTAAAAGAGGAGAGAAAACAGGAGGAAACCCGGAGTTTACCGGTGAAAAGGAGAAAAAGAGTCGGAGCACTTACCCACTGGAGTCCGGAGCTGAGTGACGGAGCAAAGGAGAGAAGTTGCGTCGGTAAGACGAGTCGATTATCCGATAAAAAACAACTTGTTGACGCTGTCATGCTAATGCTAGCTCTGTGGCTAACAGGCTAACCGCTTGTCTTCATCTGGAGAGCTGCTGAGCTCCGACACTGGCGAGCTTCACCTTCATACACACCGAGCAACGGGGAGAAATGTGCATTTAGCTGCTCTGCTGCTATTCTACCCTTGTTTATCCGAGTGCTGAAAGAAAGCATTGGTGATATTAAGGTTATGAGAGTGAACTGAAGTGAATAATGCTGCAATATTTCTGAACATGTTTACATTGTGGTTATCATTTCATGCTGATGTGAATATATTTAAAGGAGAAGTCTTTACATTTTCCTAATGCCAATTTAAAGGGAAAATGAGTAATTTCATATGTGATGAATGTAACAATAATATAATTGTTCTATGTAGTTTATTGAAGGCATTTATGTTACTTAAACATGTTTGGTGCATTTCTCTTTCATGAATAGGCCTATATAGTGTAAGACTAAATTAAGCACACTTCTTTAATACCTCTAAGTCTTTACTCAGGATGTGGACTGTTATTTTATTTGCACATGGTTCTGATATGGTTATGATAAATGATATTTTGAATGCTTATGGTTACTTACTGTAGCTATTATTGAAACCCTGTTCACATGAACAGCAGGTAAATGTGTGAGCACTTGTTTAGTTCTCATAAATGATACACTTAATTCTGAATGTTGTACAACTAAAACAGAGATTTGAGATTTGAATAGAGATGAGGATTCATGTCGGAATTAGTGGCCTGCAGTAAAGAAAAGAAAGAAACAGTGTAAAACTGATAGAGAAAGAGGTGGAGTGGACAAAATAATGGCTGACTTACTGTTTTGTTTCTGTCTCCGTGTCCACACTACAAAGACAACTGCAAGAACAACCATGAGAACCACAGCCAAGCTGATGATGGTGATGATGTGTTCTTCTGTTGGACTCTACAGGTGAAGCTGTCGCTCTTCCTCACAGTCAATCTTCTGCTGACAGTATAGAGTTCATCAGGACCTCTGACTGTCTCTGTAGGTCCAGCAGAGAGGAGGTTTCCCTCAGTGTCCAGCCAGAACACCTCAGGCTCTGGATACCAGCCTTTAGCCTCACACTGTAGGTGTATTATGTGACTACAGACTGAGACATTTCTAACTTGGTCATGTTAGACAAAAGGAGTGGCTTAGAAAAGAGGTTCTTGATGTGACCTTTGTTTTTCTAGTTTTTCATGTTTGTCTTTTTTTAATGTTTGTTTGTTTGGCAGATCCATGTGTGTAATTATTCAGAGTTACTTCTCTGATCAACTTTGTCAAATCATATGCGCCAAAAATCAAGTTTCTGTCGCCATCTACTGACATGTTGCTTCATTGATTTTTATTTCTTGAACTCAGACCACCTCCATCTCTCAGAAACTCCCCTGAAACAGGAAGGGGAGGAGCGGATTCTCACTTGACAGACATGAAATGATATTTTAAATTTAGTCTGATGTTCAGACAGTCAGCAGCGAGACACCATGGAGGCCACAGCTCTCCACATCAGACTGTGTGAGTACTGAATCTGTTTAAAGCTACGGACATATATGAAGTCACTCACTGTGAACAGACAGTTATTTGGCTTCAAACAGAAACTTTATACCAGTGATGGACCAAATATTAGACATTCACATGTTATATTTATGTTATATATATGTTACGTTTGAGGCAGCGTGCAGCTCTCTCGCCTCTCCAGTGATGACTGTTCTGTTGCTACTGGCTGCAGAAGTTGACTTCAGTTATTCTCAAAAAGCTGGTAAGTAGAACTTTCAAACTTTACAATGGGATGTATATTTAGTGTCATTTTAATATACTATAATGAGTGTTAATGAACCTGTGTGTAATTATGTACTGCATTTCAAATGATTTTGTCATTTTATTGGAAAATGTTTGGTTTATCACGACTCTTTTTACTTTGCGTTTCTTCCTTAGATGCAGGTTTTCCTCAGGTCGTTCCCAACAGTCAGCAGCACTTTCAATATGAGCCCTTTGTTGTGAGCTGTGAGGGACTGGAGGGGTTGACTGGATGGAGAGTGATGAAGAAGGTGAAGGGAATTGTTCAAACATGTGCTTTTAGCTGGTCGACATCACAGGGACCCTGTACAATCGAAAATGCCTTTCCAGCTGACACTGGAGAATACTGGTGTGAAATGGGAGGAGGGAAGAAAAGCAAGACTGTCAACATCACTGTCACTGGTATGCAGTTAGTAACACTGTTCACAAAACTTATAGTACAGTGATCATTAGTATTATTAAGAGGATGGAGTTGGGTTAACCTGTGTTCTATTGCAGAAAGATTTGGATATTTTCAAAGTAAAACAGTTCTTAATACAATATTACACATTTTTATGTCAATGACACATTTTCAAAACTTGTCAGCTGGTTCTGTGATCCTGGAGAGTCCCGTGCATCCTGTGATGGAAGGAGACGCTGTGACTCTGCTCTGCAGGATGAAGCCGGCGTTCCCCAACCTCACCGCTGATTTCTTTAAAGACAGATATCTGATGAAGAGCAGCTCTGCAGGAAACCTCACCTTCACCAGCGTCTCCAGGTCTAATGAAGGACTCTACAAGTGCAGAATCTCTGGCGCTGAATCACCGGAGAGCTGGCTGCATGTCAGAGGTGAGATATATCAGTGTTCTTTTTTTTCAACAGTGCTTTCTATCTTGTTAAGATCTTAAAGCCTGAGGACTTTAGCATGATGATGTCCATAACGTTACATCTTCAGAGTAATCATATAGAATATGGTTTTATTTTATATGCAGCACAAACTATTATCACTCCAGCTCCGGTTGATGAAGATCCACAGGCCCTTCAGCTCTCTCTGCTGCTCTGGATTCGCCTGGGTGTTTTTCTTTTCTTGGTGACTCTGCTGCTGCTGATCGGATTACTGCGATGTAGGAAACAGCAAACATCAACAAACGTCAGAGGTACATAGAATACGAACAGAGAAAACAAAGTTTGCTAAAGGTGGCTGTTCAGAGCTGTTCTGGTTGTTCCTGATGGCTGTCAGTCAGCCACCAGTTGTGCAAGTTCTCCCACTTAAAAAGATGAGAGGCCTGTAATTCTCATCATAGGTACACTTCAACTATGAGAGACAGAATGGGAGGAAAGAATCCAGGAAATCACATTTTATAATTTATAATGAATTAATTGGTAAATTGAGTATTTGGTCACCTACAAACAAGATTTCTGGCTCTTAAAGACCAGTAACTTCTTCTTTAAGAGGCTCCTCTATCCTCCACTCATTACCTGTATTAATGGCACCTGTTTGAACTCTTTATCAGTATAAAAGACACCTGTCCACAACCTCAAACAGTCACTCTCCAAACTCCACTATGGCCAAGACCGAAGAGCTGTCAAAGGATACCAGAAACAGAATTGTAGCCCCGCACCAGGCTGGGAAGACTGAATCTGCAATAGCTAAGCAGCTTGGTGTGAAGAAATCAACTGTGGGTGAAAATATTGGAAAATGGAAGACGTACAAGATGACTGCTAATCTCCCGTGATCTGAGGCTACACGCAAGATCTCACCCCGTGGAGTCAAAATGATCACAAGAACGGTGAGCAAAAATCCCAGAACTACACGGGGGACCTAGTGAATGACGTGCAGAGAGCTGGGACCAAAGTAACAAAGGCTACCATCAGTAACATACTATGCCGCCAGGGACTCAAATACCAGCAACTGTGTAAAAACCTTGTGAAGACTTACAGAAAATGTTTGACCCATCATTGCCAACAAAGGGTATATAACAAAGTATTGATATGAACTTTTGTTATTGACCAAACACTTGCAAGTACATTCTTTAAAAATCAGACCATGTGATTTTTCTGTATTTTTTTTTTTTTATTTTTTTTTTCATTTTGTCTCAGTTATGGTAAAATTACAGGCCTCATCTTCTCAAATGGGAGAACTTGCACAATTGGTGGCTGACTAAATACTTTTGTGCCCCACTGTATGCTGTCGTCACCAAAACCATGATGGAGCAAGGCAACATCTTTTTTAACAAGTCAAAATTTTCAAACCTGTTTTTATACATTTTGGTGCCTCAACTGGTAAATGGTGAGAACCACTGATTAGAATAAAGTGTGCTAGCCTGAGTCTGTTTCAGTAACTTTCAGACCTGCAGACAAAAACCACACGAGAAACCCACAGGCAGAAAAAGGTAGATGGGCCTCTCAGTTCATTGACAGCTCTTGCGCTGGCTGCTTTTAGTCACGGGCAGTTTCCGAGTCATGTTGCCACAGTGAAAATATCTCTCAACAATGTACGTATTACATTTATTTTTATCCGCACACTTTAAACTATCTTGCAGGTCATGAACAGGTCTAGATGCGCCTGCATTACAGTAAATACCATGAAGGATTATCTGACCGCGCTGTGAACAGATGAGGCAGTGCAACAATATGTCAGAAGTCTAAAAGTCTGTTAAATGTTATCATGCATTTAGACTTTAGTTACATTAAAAAAAATAAATCCCCAAATTAAACAGTACTACTCTGCTTTTGATTGGTCTCCATTGACAGCTGTACATGATGATGATGTCATTACTTATGATCAAACTAGAAAGCAGAACACATTGCTAATAGCCGAACATCAAGCAAGGTCAACAACACAACACGTAGCAGTTCTGCAATGGTGATGGAACATTTTAATTGATATTGTTGTGCAGTGGTAATTTTGTCACCCATTTTTCAATTTAGTCTTTAGTCAAAGTTCATTCTTAGTCGCTTTTAGTCTTTCACAAATAATTTTTGTTAGGCATATTTTAGTCGACTAAAAGTCAAAACATTTTAGTCTTTCTATTTATTTTAGGAATATTAGTTTTTTTGTTTTGTTTATTGACTCCAGTTCCCTTGTGTTCCACAGCTAACATATTGATTAAATGTCTTGATTGAATGAATTCATCTTTAATGCAACTTTGCTAAGTGTCTTGTCTGTTGTTTCAATACACACTTAATATGACTTGATTTCATTTTTTTTTTTATCTAATAGCAGGTACAGCCTATTATGACATGTTCTGTCATCTTCTACATGCAATCGTTGAATTTCAATATAAATTGATTTTATGTTAGTTGCATCTACTAAAATGTTCAAATTCAGATGAGTCCATCACTGTTAGTGTTTAGCACAAATGGGGAGGCTAGACTTATTCTTGACTGTTATGCCATATGCACACATTTTAATAATATCAGGCTCTACTAAGCTGTCAATCAAAACGGGCCGGGCTGGGCTTGGGTCGAATTCTATCAGGGCCGGGTCGGGCCTGATTCTAAGGTCCGTTTCATGCTCTAGATTTCTCTGACCGTACGCCGTGTTTCTCCTACACGCTGTTGGTTTTCGAGCCACAGGTGCAAGAGCAGCCAGAGGATCTCAAACGTGTGGAAGTAAAAGAAGTGCTGGCACAAACGCATGACAGCAGGACTGGATGCTGCTTTGTTTCTTATATACGACGAAAACAAGGAGGACGTTTTTGTTCTTGCGTGACATTTTCGTCTCGTTTTTTATTCGTCAACAAAAACGCACATTGGCACATTTTTGTCAGTGTTTTTAGAACATTGTACTGTATCTCATCATCATCTTCGTCAAGGGAAAAAGGCTCGTTGACGAACATACTTCGTCTCGTCTGATGAAATTAACACTAGTTGTGCATTAGCACAAACATGAGTCTCAAAGTTTTAACTTTTGTGACTTTGTCTTGTAGGTTACTGAGAGCAGCGACAGCTGACTGGCCAAAAGAGAAATGAAAAGCTTGGTAACGTGCATGAAAGAAGTCATACAAGGACACATATACAGGAGCCTTTAATGACCACGCATGTTTTGTAATAGTTTTCGATAGTGTTACATTCTTCGTCACCTCTGCTGCAGACCACTGACTACTGCTTCTTCAAAATATATATTTATAAGTGCTGACTTAAAATAACTAGACATGATTCTTCATTTTCATCAGGTGAGAGCGAGACTTTAAGCTAACTCACAGTGTCGTCTATTTCAAGAGGTATCAGTTCATTAGAGTTAAACCGCATCATTTCCTCTTCTCACATCGGATTACAAGAACAGCGTCGCTGCTGCCTTTAAAAATAATCACTGTGCTCACACACTGTGACAAATACTCATACTAATATATGTAATACTGATTGTTAGGAACGATCAAAATTACCTTTTCCATGAGCAAGAAGAGGGGTATCAAATACTGTTGTGGTGTTGAATATTGTGTAGTATATCTGTTTATTGTAATATTGAATATTAATAGGCTACATCAAAAGATGTTCTACCTCAGATTGGTACATTGCAACAAGAAAAATCAAACAACAAAAATTGTCATAACCTGAATAATGATTAAAATGGCAGGAAAAATAAATAAATAAATAAATAA
>NW_020854733.1:0-6714 GCF_000972845.2 Larimichthys crocea | reverse complement strand
GAACATTTTCTCGTGCGCCCTAACGGCCGCCCGTGCGCCCCTGGATGCGCCATGCGCCCCGGGATGCATGCGCCCCCATCGGTCTGTCCGACGCCCCCCTCTGCCTTGTCAACACCCCGCTCCCGGGGCGCCCGCTCCGCTAACTTAATGAGCGGTATCGAAAATTACCGAGGTTTTTTGCTTTTTCGGGCGTTCGTGCGCCCCCCACGGAGAATGTGCCCTGGGCGGCCGCCCACATTGCCCATAGCTAGGACCGGCCCTGGTGCTGAGCATAATTTCTCTCCATGTCTAATTAAATGTCCTGGTAGTTTTGTATTCAGTAAAGTTCAGCCTCAGAGTGTTGTGTATAATCATAACAAAGACCAAAGAGGTTGATGGCCATCAAAAGATGATTAGAGATTGTATGAAGACAGTAAACACTGTAAATGATCAATCAGTACAGAGTGAGTAAAGTTTAAGTCTTTAACTAACTCACAACATCAGTGACTGGTTTTATTGAGTGTAACAGAAACAGTTAACAGCCATGTAAATATATGAAACCACTAAAATCATTACAGTTGCATTTGCATCATTACAGTTGCAGTTTCATTATAGTTCACAGAAATATACACATTATATACAATACCTTTATGACTGAAAAGTTACTGACATAATAAAGAATAACACCAAAGTAAATGTTGATTTTTTTAGTTTTCTTTTTGTCCCTTAGAAATCACATCATAAATCTATACAATCCCATTGACTGTAAGATGCTGCCCCCTAAAGGATCAGTTTTAGTAATGGCAATAGATCAGCCATCAAATTAAACAATTCTGAGCAAATGTTACCTGTGCAATTTCAGTTGAACCTGTCGGATACATTTAATGAAATTCTATAAGAGGAAATGCACAAATGGGGATGATGGTGAGGGTAGGAAAGTGGCATTAGACTTGACTTGATTTGACTAGACGCTGAATGTTGGTAGAAAATGACAAAACAGTGGCCTTGTGTGTCCCATCCATTTACCTCCCATGAGGCATTGGCATTTTCATGACTCACATGGCCACTAGAGGTCCCTGTCAGGTAGATTTTAGGTTGAGCCCAATGCTGTCCTGTACTGACAGCCTGTTTACTGCTGAATAGATGATCTGCTGTCTTACAGTTCACCTTCAGTTTAGCTGATTATTTATTTTTAGGCACTTTTTTATTTATCCCTGAATGGTCTGACTTGAGTTTCCTGTATTTTGCTGATCATTTATCTCATCTAGTTTGTTTATTAATTTCCTCATGATATTGTCTAACTCTGTCTTTTTCTCTGTCACCATAGTTTCTCCATAATGCACAGCCTTCAAAATGATGTCTAAATCCTGTATTTTCCTATCAGGACTTCTCCCTAGAGAATCTTTTTTCAATCCTTTTCCATCTTGTTTTTGTTTCTGGATCAATTCCTGTTGGTCGTACTTCTGTTGTTGCACATCTATTTTGTTATTATTTAATAAATCAAGCAACCCTACCACATCTTTGTATTCTTCTTGCACTTTCTTTAACTGTTCATCAAGTTTAGTTTTTTTCTCATCCAAATCCTCGATGCTCTCTGACATGACCTGCAGTGTTTCACTTTTCTCCTCAACAAGCAAGGGAGGAAGTTCTGTGTTGGTACTTCCTCTCGTTGCTTTTGTTGTAAAGTTGTGGCCTGCAGTAAAGAAAAGAAAGAAACAGTGTAAAACTGATAGAGACAGAGGTGGAGTGCACAAAGTAATGGCTGACTTACTGTTTAGTCTCCGTCTCCGTGTCCACACTACAAAGACAACTCCAAGAACAATCATGAGAACCACAGCCAAGCTGATGATGGTGATGATGTGAGCAGCAGAACTACACGGACAGCTGAAGAAATCATCTGTAATAATAATAAAACAAAGTGCACCAAGAACTAGAACTCAGAGATTTGAGCCTAACATATAAGGATAGATGTTATTTCCCACCTGGAATATAGATCTGTGCCTCTCTGGTCTGCTTGATGTTCTTCTGTTGGACTCTACAGGTGAAGCTGTCACTCTTTCTCACAGTCAATCTTCTGCTGACAGTATAGAGGTCATCAGGACCTCTGACTGTCTCTGTAGGTCCAGCAGAGAGGAGGTTTCCCTCAGCGTCCAGCCAGAACACCTCAGGCTCTGGATACCAGCCTTCAGAGTCACACTGTAGAACCACCTCTTCATTGTTCTCAGTCCTCATTAAGTTGATGATAAGTGAGGAGACTGTACCTAATGATGAAGAGAAGTTATCCTTCAAAAGGTCTGTATTTATCACAATATTGAGGTTCCACTATAATGTCACATCAAGGTTCTGCCCTGTTAAGTCAATATAGTTTGTCCACTCACCAACAACAAGCTGAACAGAAGAATCCCTATTCAGTGTGGGAAGGAAGCATCTGTATGTTCCCTCATCGGAGAGTTTTACTTTGGAAAGTTTCAGTGAGATGTCTCCATGTTTCAGTTTACTGACGTGCAACGAAGTTCTCCCCACATAGAACGGATGTTGTTTAGTCTTTAGTTCCACGCCGTCACGCCACACATAGACAAATCTGGGATTCAGATCCGGTCTCGCCCATTCCACAGTTTGGTCAGAGGCATCCACAGCTGGTGACAAATGGCATGGCAACATGATATCATCACCAACTGTTGCCACAATTGGCTCTGGTGGACCAACAACCTGAGGCTGACCTGAAAAGAAAAGACATGGTCTTCATTTTGAGAAACTGATACATCTGATATATGTTAAATCAGGATAAACAGCCATCAAGTTAGTTTATTGTGTCATGTTAAGAGGATTAAGGAACTCTTGTTGTACTCATGTAATGATTAAAGTGCAATAAAGCCAGAGCTGTAAACAGTGTGTCACAGGACACATCATGTGGTCTGAGAAGAGCCATGAGTAGAAGCACACAATAGATTGAAGGGATGGTTAACCTGTCTGTTGACCCAGAGTGTGATTTCCTGTTTGTCTGAGGATCTTTGGGGCTGACCAACCAAGCTGCTGTCAATCCAGCCGATTGTGAGGCCTATATAAGATCCTGGTTGAGAACCTGGGCTCCATTTACTCTCAGAGAGGTTTTTCCTGTGGTTGGTTCATCTAGCTGTTGAGAATTTGCTAAGTAGACCTGAGTTGTGTAGTTTGTTTAACTCCATGTTAAAATAATGTTGTACAGTGTGCCGTCTTTACCTCCACAACGATGTGTTAGGAAAACAAACAGAGTGATGGAAAACCAAAGTCCAGATGGCAGCGAGTCGAGGTCTACAGAGCCCGCCATCTTTCAGGTGAAGCATCCTAGAGTTGAAATAAAGTACTTTAAAAAAGGTTCATCCGTACAGAGGACACACACGTTTCATGTTTTTTTCCAGTCTGTGTGGTCTGCTGGCTTCCTGGTCCCTCTCTTCAGCTGATCAACCAATACACCTGCAGATGATCTCATCAATGCCAACACACCATAACACCATAAAACTCCAACTCATTCAGCGAGAAGGTGCCAGATCATTCAGCCTGTTTCTTCACTTTCTAGTTCTCCAGGTAACTTGTGTTTTCTCGCCTCTCCAGATCAGTTTGCCTGCCTGCATGTTGCTACGACCAGATTCAACTTCACAATCCAGACTGTACCTGCCACCTGAAGCTAAGTCACTATCTTTTATTCAAACGTTGTCTTTGACTGATTACAGTCTCCTGGTCGGAGTTTGTAATTGATTTCACCCCCTCAGCTATAACGCATACATTTTAGGCTACTCGTGTTTATTGGAAAATAAGTAATAATACTTTACAATAAGACCAAATTACAATGCAGATCCATGCAATAGTGAGAAGAATTTAAACCAGTGATATCCAATGATCAGATTAAAAATAAAAAAAATAACCTACCTTTTGGATCTTAATGCAGTCACCTCCTCTTACACAGTGAAGAGATCTGCACTGCCAAAGTCCAGCAATTCAACTTCATTCTGTTAATCAGTAAGCTGCACCACGTGACTATGATCTGTGAGCTGCAGCCTATGTGACTTTTTAACTGTTTATCGGCTGCAGAGTTGATGTAACAAAAGAAATGGCCTCACATGCTGAAATCTACCATTGAACAAAATGCATTAAAGTATCAAGTTTGCATTTTCTGTTCTGCTGAATTATTTATTGGCAGCAATTAGGATTAATGATACAACAGAGAGTTGAGGCAGACTACAAGGGAAACAAGGGAAAGGACAGCTGCAACAATCTAAACAAAATCATAAGAAACGTCACTTACTAATCTTTACTAATTAACAAATCACAGGGGGATAGCACCCCTTAACTTAGTGCTTAAAAAATATCTACTTATGTATGCATATAAACGTATACCTGGCCCAGTCCCCAGGTCATGAACAACATAAGTACCCCAGAGGAAAAAAACAAATGAATACAATTATTCACATTTATAATACTGCTACAGCAAGCTTGAGAGCTCAAGTGGACGTTTGAGGAACTGCAGTTTTTGGCACTTCTGCACAGGCTTCACTTCACATACCTGACTGTGTGTAGACATTAACCCCAAAAACAAACATAGAAGCTTTAACTGCAGCTGTAACAGATGTTACAGCTTTAGACGACAGTAATCTAATCTTAATTCAAATGAATAAGGCAGGGCTTTGATTAGGAAGCTTTAACTGCAGCTGTAACAGTATCGTTTACACGGTCTAGTACTGGAACTAGCTCAATTTCGTATATTCGTCCCTTAATCCTTACATTTATAACTGCTTCATTATAGTGTGCATGTCGGGCCTCTGCCCTTTCCTGTGAGTAGCGGCCCACGTTGACGCTATGGTTTTTTGATTTTAACATTTCCTTGTTTCCTATTGGACGAGCTTTTGTGTGTCTTCAACTGATATGTTACACCCCAGTGTCCTTCTGTAGGGTGGAACATTGTTTGTTGATACAGGAAGCAGTCACGACTTTCTCTGTTCTTCGGCACCTCCGTACTTCATCTTTTTTCAGATACTGTGTCTATATTTATTAAACAAAAAAATGATTCATTTGGCATTTCGGTTTTCCCTTTGGCGTACATTTTTAATTCCTGCTTTTCAGGTCTTACTCGTGCTTCCTTTTAAGTGCTCCATCGTTAAACGTGGGATCAGTTGCCGGGCATAAAAATTGTTATTTTACTGCTACTATGTTTTCACGATCACTATATTCTGCCTTTTCCCCATCTGCTACCATGGGATCAGCGTTCCGCGCTTTTTTCTGTGTTCACCCGGCGGTCTGAGCCTGTTTCTGCCCCAGAGCCTCCACCTCTGAGTGATTGTGTTTGTGTTGTAAAAAATGCTACTGGTGGGTATTTCTAGTGGCTCGGTGGGGTTTTCTCGGTGGGTGGCATGTCTGTTGTGTTGGGGTGTACGATGCCTATAATTTGTTTTTTTTTTTTTGTCTTTCTGTCCCCTTTTCTCTTCCTTCCCCTCCTCCTTTTTTCTCCTGTTTTCCCTTTTTCTGCTCCTTTTTTTTCCTCTGCTTTTCTTCTTCTTTTTCTTTTTTCCTGTACTTCTCTTCCCTTTACTCTTTCCCCTCCCTCCCCTTTCTTCTATCGTTTCCTTCCTCTATCCTTTTCCCGTTCCCCCCCGTTCGCTGTGCGATCAGGCCAGACATCCGGCCACACGGGAAACTTGAGTAAACCTGTCCTATTAGTATTTCCACCTTTGCTTTTCTGTAGGGTTATGATGTTTTCTTCTTCTTGTTTTGTATGACCACCGGGTCCGCCCCGGGCCCCTACACACCGGACGACCATGGGATCCTTTGGTCCAGCTCTCTCGGCCTCAGGTTTTTTCCTGTGTAGTAAATACTGACTCTTTTACTGTTTGGGACATCATACCACCAATTCACTCATTTTATGATCAGACGTGTGGCCTTCGCTCGTAAAAAAACTGAGCGTTAAAAACCATTCTACTCTTAGCGTCTGTGTGGACCACTACTTGCTCTGTTTCGCTCAGCAGAACATATATTCTCACTCAGTCATGCATGGTCCGAGTGTATTACTGTCGTTGTGATGTGCTTTTGTCCCTTCCCTGGGCGCGTCAGGTGCCGGCCGACTCTGTTGTATCTTGCATGTACTGAGTCGCCAACATGCTTCCCTAACTATACAATTTGTTCGGGTACCAAGGCCGTTGCCGGTTTGTCGGTACAAATAACGGCAACCCCATTAACAGACAGTTGCACAAAAAGGCAAGTCGCCGCGGGCCCCATGATTTTGCTGTCCTGCAGAACTATCTGTGGGTTTGTTCTCTACCCCTCTTTTGTCTAGAGCCATCTGCTGTGGTGCGATCCAGGGGCAATCCTATAGGTTTTTAAGTATTGCGTTTATTATGATGATTTATCTTTGATTATTAACTCTGCAGGTGCTAAACTTATATCTCTTTGTGCGTCTGCTAACCCACGCATGCCAACGCTTGTGTTGGCATCCTTCCTGCCACAAAGCAGTTTGGGCTATTCAATTACACTCCGTTGGCAATCCATTTGAGGCCTTCACCTATCTTGGAAGTGTTACAGGCTCTTGGATCGCACCCTCCTGAACGGTGCATGGACACATTTTGAGTGTCATCCGTGTGCACTCACACACATAAGAAAACAAGTGCCCAGCTTGTCGTTGTGTTCTTGTTATCGACCTCCACAACGCCTTTTTTTCCCCCGGCGAGCGGCACAAAACGGTAATCCTTCCTATGTACGCTTACTCGC
>NW_020854732.1:0-1087 GCF_000972845.2 Larimichthys crocea | reverse complement strand
GTTTACCTATTATTTCACACAGTGCAGCAGTGTGAACATTTTGCCATTTCTTGCTGAGTGGGAACATTTCAAGGTTGCCACTTTCCACATGTTGTTGCCAGAGGTGCACCTTTGAATGGAATCCATTTATTTTATCCGTACTTGTGAGCAGGTTTTCATTTCGGCCTTGCATTCGTGTGTTCAGTTCATTCAGATGATGAAAAATATCCGCCAGGTATGCCAGCCTTGCGCACCACTCATCACTTGCAAGCAGCTTTGCGTAATCGGACCCCTCATTCGTCAGAAACACTTTGAGTTCCTCCCGCAGCTCATACACACGGGCCAGCACCTTGCCGCGCGACAACCATCGGACCTCCATATGAAACAGCAAGGCCTTATGCTCCGCTCCCATTTCCTCACACAAAGATGCAAATATGCAGCTTTTCACAGGTCGTGTCTTTACGAAGTTTACCATGTGCACAACATCATCTAACACAGGGGCTAGGTCTTCTGGTAAAGTCTTGGCCACGAGGGCCTCACGGTGTAAGAAACAGTGCGTAACAATCACATCTGGGTTTCTTTCCTTCACTCTGTTTACAAAGCCTTTGGTGCGCCCGACCATAGCTGCAGCTCCATCAGTGCAGACACTCGTCCACCTTGTTAAAGATATTCTGATGTGACCCGAAAAATTTCCTCTCCTGTTGCTTTTCCTGGCAATGCCTTGCAAAATAGGAAGTTTTCTCTGATTGCGTCTCCATCCACAAAACACACATTGGCCAAGAGTTGAGCATGTCCACTAATATCAGTACACTCGTCAAGTTGCAACACAAATATCTCACTGATACGTATCTTTTCCAAAACCCCACTTTCAATGTCTGCAGACATGTCATCAAAACGTCTGGAAATGGTGTTATCTGAGAGAGGGACTTTGGCTATTTCTTTAACTGCTTCAGGTCCGTGCATCTCATTTACAATGGCTTTGCAGGCGGGTAATATTATTGTCTCTGTTACGGTGTGCGACCTTTTTGATTTAGCTATGAGTTCAGCTACGTGGTAGCTAGCTTTAAGGGCTCTCTCATTTAACTTTGTGGTTTTTCTCATAAAAGTT
>NW_020854731.1:0-653 GCF_000972845.2 Larimichthys crocea | reverse complement strand
CCAAAGTGCAATGGAAGGCACCTTGATGAGGTGAATCAGCCACAAAGTGATTCAAGCACCTCCTGCCTTATCCGTTCCAGCTGCAGCACAAGAGTCCTTCTGAAAGTGGTCAAGGTTCTTTTAAGTTACAGGGGGAGAAACCTGGAAACTTATGCAATATTAGACGATGGGTCGGAGAGAACCATGCTCTTAGCCACTGCAGTTACTTCTCTTGGGCTTGAGGGGGCGGCTGAGTCTCTCATGTTGAAAACTGTCCGCCAGGGGACTGAGACTCTCATGGGCACTACAGTCACTTTCAACATTTCCTCAGCAGCAAATGCAGATAAGAAATTTATTATAAAGGATGCTTTTACTGCTGAGAATCTGAGCCTTGCTCCACAGTCTTATCCTGTGTATGTCCTCCAGAGATTCAAGCATCTGCATGGCTTACCCCTCCAAGCTTTTCAGAAAGTGCAACCTCTCCTCCTTATTGGTTCAGATCATCCTCATCTTGTGTGTCCTGTGGAACGAGTCCGCTTGGGTCCAGGGGGCGGCCCAGCAGCTGTGCCCACACGTCTTGGTTGGGCTTTGCAAGGACCCACAATGCTTCCTGAGGATCTCCCTGACAACCCAGATTGTTTTTCACCTGAAGCCAAAAGATTAGAAATCCAGTC
>NW_020854730.1:0-3645 GCF_000972845.2 Larimichthys crocea | reverse complement strand
ACTTAACATTAGCATGTTAGCATTAGCATGTTAATATTAGCATGTATTCTTAGTGACTGAAATTAGTGGCTAGCACTAATGCGTTAGCAATTAACATTAGCATGTTAGCAATGAGCATGTATTTAATTCTTCGTGGCTTATACTAATTAATAAGCATTAGCAGGTTACCATTATCGTGTAAGCATTAGCATGCATTTAATACTTATTGGCTAATGCTAATTGTTAACACGCTAGCTGCTCTGCTGTCATTGTCATTTTAGACAGACAACGCTCTAGCAATTAACATTAGCATGTTTACATTAGCATGTTAACATTAACAGGTATTTAATTCTTAGTGGCTAATAGCAATTACCATTTGCACTAATTTTAGCATTGGCTGCTAATGTTAGCAGTTAGCATGTCTTTAGAGCTAGCGCTAACACGCTAGCTGCTCTGCTGTCTCTGTCGGCCATTTTACACAGACAAGTTCAAATTAAGCCAATAACTACTAAAATGTTGTCAGTTGGAACGCCAGTTGGAAATCCTGACAGAGAGAGAGAAAATGCTGAGACCACCCCTCAAAGAGGAGGGCTCTCTGGCCAAACTGTATTTCCAATCATTGAACCGAAATCACTGGGAGCATCCTGTGCTCTTCCTGAACGTCTACATATTTGTTTGTGTCGATAAGTGAAGAAATGTGTCCTTGAGAGCAATTCAGAGAAAGGTTACTTCTGCTTTTTAAATTTCCCGCCTTTTTAACATGGCAGTCTATGGGCTGTGGATGGGGGATTGCTGCCGCATCTTCAGCATCTGACAGTTTTAGCAGGTGAATGTGAGTGAGACGACAAATTTTTCTACGTTTCTATGTATAAATCGTGTCTGTAGTGGGGCATTTGAGGCCACGGCAATCGAATATGTTTTTTTTTTTTCACTGATTTTTTCCCCTGCTCCTCCCTCTAGGTGATGACGTCATCCACTCTAGCACAAACATTCCGCCACATACACACCCATTATAGACCCAGAAATTTGACTAAAAACCTGCTTAACTTTAAGCCTTGATGGTTTAAAATCGGTAAAAGCTGTCAATGAGTGTAGTGAATCCCTGAAGAGAAGGCAAGCATACCTACATTTTGAAAGTTTAATATACAGTCCTCTCGTGAAAGTATGCAGAGCAGTCATTGTTAAAAATGTCCTGTTAAATGTATTTGTTTGGGCACTCCCATCATTCCCTATGGAAATTTTACGTGTTTTTTCGACGAAATAACATTGCAAAAAACACGTGAAATCTCTTAGAAAAGTAACAGCTCGATTCGGGGATCACACGACCCGTTTTGATATCTAGTTGTTGGGGTCCTCTCACCGATGCGGGCCGCATTAATGTTTCGAAAAGGGCTGGAATAATGAATGCCATGAAAGACAACGCAGAACACTCAAGCTAATTGGGGCTCCTTCAGAGTAGTTGACGAGTGTCCGAGGGCACTGTCTAATTTAGAACAACCGTCACCCAAGGAAAAGATATGCAATACAATAGAGCAGCTGCATAGCGTGACTTGCTTGGGCCAAGTCTAGCACTTGTCGGAATGATTTATACAAGCCAAATCCAATTGGCACCAGCGCAGGAACAACAGCCGTATTCGGAAGATGTCACAATCCTTCATTGGAGGTCAGAGACTGACGGAATGCAACTCGGTATCGTAATAGAAAGCAAGTTAAAGGCGGAGCTAACCAAGTGGCGAATCTCCCCAAAAAAATGAATTACAGAGGCTAGGTTTTGACCATTTAATGTTGATAAAAAACCCTAAACTTCTTCTTTATGTCCACTTTTCAGGATCTCCGACTGAGGCATTCGGAATGTCTCCAGGTTCATCCTGATGCTACCTACCGTTTGTTGTCTCTGGAGTACAAACAAATATAATTCTACTCGTGGTACTGACTGATAGAGGTTTTTGTGAGCTCAACCTTATGTCCTTATCTGGTGAATATTCACTTTAAAATGTGGCATTCTTAGCGGAGATGATTTTGTTACAGTCTAATAGCATCGCATGTTTCTCCATACCTGAGAACAGATAGTTCATTCGCCATCTCACACATCCATGGGTAGTAAGCTTTCATTCATTTTGATAACCAGTTTTTTGTATGTATCTTTGGTGGTTGTGGAGATAATCAAACAAGTTACTGTAGGGATTGTCTCGTGGTTCAACTAAAAAAGAAAAGAAATTAAGCTAAAATAGCTTCAAAAGTCACAAAAAGATTTTTTTTCAGAATGACAACCACCCTAGAATGTCACCTGTAGGTCCTTGAATCTAACTAAAAAATGGGTTGTCATCTCCATACCCCAACATGTCCGCAAAAGTCTTAACAGACAGCACTTTTCAAGAATTGGCCCCCCGACTACTTCATCTGTGAGGTATGCAGCGACGACAAAATCAACCACTGTATACTGTAAGAAAGCAAGATTTACGAAGACGACCTACAAAAGTGGGAATATCCCAACAAACTGAAATTATCAAGTTGGGAGGATGTCAAAAAATTACTCTGTACTCGGAGGACAGTATGTCACGGATGCTTCCTCTCGAGAGAGGCAGAGTTGATACCTACAAGTGCCAGTGGGGTAATATAGAGAGCAGAGTAAAAACATTACGGCATAAAAGCACAGTCTTACTGTTCCAAGTCAAAGACTGAGGAGTGCAAGGCTGAAGAGTGAGAAAGCAATTGCAAGGGAAGAATCAAACAAAATTGGTGCACATGAAGGATGGGTTTCTGGTCCCCCGCTTTTAACCAAAGAACCATTACAGGCAAATGTCTAGAGTTGACGACCTTGTGGATGCAAGGAGAGTGGAAGTCAGATAGCAAGCCGAGGCAGTGTCGATGTTCGAAGAGGTGGGATGTAGTGCTGTGGGGCCAGCAATACATCTTGTTTCCTTAGTGATTAGTAAAGTTGTGTTTTTCACAGCCTCCAGGAAGAATTTTCAGTTAGTGTTTTGCAGCCATCTTTGATTTTTCCTCATTGTGAGGGTTGATTTTGATTTTGATAATTTATAAAGCATTTAGAATTGTTTATTCCTCCTTTGGAGTGATTTTTTTCTCCATAGTTTAGGCCTGTTTTCATAGCCTGCCCTAGCCTCACTCTGTCGAGGGTTATTTGTTATTCAATAAATAAGCTCATTGACACATCTGGCGCCGGAGTCATGGTGTCTGAGTCCGGCTTGACAAGGGGCTCTGGTTTCCTTCCCACAGGTTTTAATTAATAACTTAAATAAAAAAACGTTTTTAGCACTGAGTCTTTTGTTTTGCCTGGATTTTTTTAATTCAACATCTCTAAAAATGTAGTGTGAAAAAAAGACAACATCTAAAATTCAACGTTACGGAAGCACGTTGCATTCACCGGAGAAAAAACCTTATCTCGTGAGATAAGGTGTCTATTTTTTCGTCGTAACTTGCAACATCCTGATTTCGTATTATGAGATAAAAAAGGTGCCATACAAGTGGCCACGCATTTCGGGAAGTTAGAAAGATGTGGCAGATTCGAACTTCCAGGATCGAAAACTGTTAAGTGAAATTTACTAACAAAACACGCCCATAAGTAAGATAGGCAACATAGTAAGATAGGCAATGAGCTACACACTAAGTTCAATTCAAACGGCCCATCCCTCGGAGCCCACCAAG
>NW_020854729.1:0-505 GCF_000972845.2 Larimichthys crocea | reverse complement strand
GTGTGTGTGTGTGTGCGCGCACAGTAAATATCTGTACTGATCAGAATATACAAACAGTATACTGAACAGTAGACATCTTTACTGCAGACATGTTGTCTGTGTGTCTGCAGTAAATATGTCTACTGCTCAGTATACTGTGTGTGTGAACAGTAAATATCTGTACTGCACGGGATACACAAACAGTATACTGAACAGTAAACATCTTTACTGCAGACATACTGTCTGTGTGTCTGCAGTAAATATGTCTACTGCTTAGTATACTGTGTGTGTGTGTGTGTGCGTGCAGTAAATATCTGTACTGATCAGAATATACAAACAGTACACTGAACAGTAGAAATCTTTACTGCAGACATACTGTCTGTGTGTCTGCAGTAAATATGTCTACTGCTCAGTATACTGTGTGTGTGTACAGTAAATATCTGTACAGCTCGGGATATACAAATAGTATACTGAACAGTAGACATCTTTACTACAGACATGCTGTCTGTGTGTCTGCAGTAAATAT
>NW_020854728.1:0-5327 GCF_000972845.2 Larimichthys crocea | reverse complement strand
CTGAAACACAAGAAAAACTTTATTCAGTCCAAATTACGATCTTGTCAGATGTCTGTGTCAAAGTCCTGAGCCTCGCGATTCAGGAATTTTTCAGCTTCGGCCAGGTAACTGAAGGTGCCAAGATTGACACCATTTATAACAACCTGTCTTCCTCTCCTGCCCCCATGGCCTGCAGTCCCTCACCTGCTCCACCGCAAAATCATGGCAGGCATGAAAACCTCTACATGTGTCCTGGACCCATCCCATCTCACCTCATTAAGGACCGTCTGTCTCCACACTCAGCACAGAAATCATCAGCTCCTCCCTCAGGTCTGGCTCAGTCCCCCGTTCATTCAAACTGGCTGCTTTCACCCCCATCCTCAAAAAACCTGGAGTCAACCCTGACATCATGTCAAACTTCCGGCCCATCTCCAATCTCCCAATCTGTCCAAAATACTGGAGCGTACTGTCGCCACCTCTGCTCAGATGACCTGTTCGAACCATTTCGGTATGGTTTCTGTTCAAAATCCTCCTCACCCAAAGCGACCATAACCAGGCCCCTTCCTACCTCACTGACCTGCTCCATCACCACAATCCGTTCATCTGATACTAACCTCCTGACTCCACCACCCAGGACCGAACACCGAGCCTGGGGCGACAGAAACACTGACGTGCACACCTTCAAACCTCTGGTGCACACCTTCAAACCTCTGATACACCTTCAACCCTCTGACACACACCTTCAACCCTCTGACACACCTTCATCCCTCTGACACACAACCCTCAACCCTGACACAACACTTAAACAAACAACCTCTGAACAACACAGGCAACCCGCTGAACCACACCTTCAAACCTCACAACACACCTTCAAACTCTGACCCACCTTCATCAACCCTCTGACACAACGCAACACCGTCAACCCCTCTGAAACACACCTGCAAACAGCTGACACACACACGTCAACCCTCTGGACACACACCTTTAAACCATCTGACAACACACCTTCACCCTCCGGGACAAACCTTCAACCCTCTGACACACACCTTCAAACCTCGGCCCACACCTCAAACTAGGACACAACACCTTCAAACCGCTGACAACACCCTTCAAACCCTCTGACACACAGTCAAACCTCTGACACACACCTTTCAACCCTCTGAAACACCTTTCAAAAACCTCTGACACACTCACCCTCTGACAACTTCAAACCTACCTCTGACACACACCTTCAACCCGCGGACCACCTCCTTCAAACCTCTGGACACACATTCAACCCTCTGACACACCTTCAACCTTCTGACACACCCTTCAAAACACCCTCTGACACCACCTTCAACCCTCTGACACACCACCTTCAACCCTCTTGACACCACACACCTTCAACCCTCGGACACACCGTCAACCTCTGACACACCCTTCAACCCTCTGAACACACACCGTCAAAACCACCTCTGACAACACCTGTTCAAACCTCTGAACACACCTTCAAACATCTGACACACCAACCGTCAACCCTCGGACACACCTCAAAACCTCTGACAACACACCTTCAACACCCTGCTGACACACACCTTCAACCTCTGACCAACAACCCTGTCAAATCAACCCTCTGACACACCTTCAAACCTCTGACACACGCCTTCAACCTCTGACACACCTTCAAACCGCTGACAACACACCTTCAAAAACCCAACCCGCTGACACAACGACAAGACCTTCAAACCTCTGACACACACCTCAACCCTCGACCACAACACCTTCAAACCGCTGACAACACCGTCAACCCTCTGACCACACCTTAACCCCTGACCACCTTCAAACCCTCTGAACACAACACCTCAACCCCTGAACACCAACCTTCAACCCTCTGAAAACACACATTCAAACCTTCTAGAACACACCGTCAACCCATCTGACACACCGTCAAACCTCTGACCACAACACACCTTTCAACCCGCTGACACATCAAAACCTTACAAAACCCTCTGACACACCTTCAAACCCTCTGACACACACCTCAAACCTCTGATCAACCTTCAACCTCTGACACACACCTTCAAACCTCCTGACACACCTTCAACCTCTGACCACCTTCAAAATCAAACCTTCTGACACACCTTAACCCTCTGCACCCCTTCACCCTCTGCACACCTTCAAACCTCTGACACACACCGTTCAAACCCGCGGAAACACACCTTCAACCCTCTGACACACACCTTCAACCCTCTGACACACCTTCAAACCTCTGACACACACCTTCAACCCTCTGACACACACCTTCAACCCTCTGACACACACCTTCAACCCTCTGACACGCACCTTCAACCCTCTGACACACCTTCAACCCTCTGAACAAACACTTCAAACCTCTGACACACCTTCACCCTCTGACACGCATCCTTCACAACCCTCTGACCACCTTCCCCCCAAACCTCCTCTGACACACACCTCAAAAATCAATCCCGTCTGACACAACCTTCAAACCTCTGACAGACACACATTCAACACTCTGACACACCTTCAACCCTCCTGACAACACCCTGCAAAAACCTCTGACACAACACCCTTCAAACCGCGGGACACACCTTTCAAAACATCGTGACACACACCTTCAAACCCTCTGACACACCTTTCAAACCTCTGCCCCTTCACCCTTGACACACGCAAACCTCTGACACACACCGTCAACCCTCTGACACACACTTCAACAATCTGACACACCTTCAAACAACCCTCGACAACACCTCAAACCTCTGACACACCACCTTCACCCTCTGACACAGACCCTGTCAAACCTCTGACACACACCTTCAAAACCCTCTGACCACACCTTCAAACCCTGACACAGCAACCTTCAAACCCTCGGACACAACTTCAAACTCTTACACCACCTTCAAACCCTCTGACACACACCTTCACAACCCTCTGACACACACCTTCAACCCTCCTTACATCAGACACCTCAACCCTCTGACACAACACCTTCAACACCTCTGACAACCG
Organism: Larimichthys crocea; assembly: GCF_000972845.2. Lineage (NCBI taxonomy): Eukaryota > Metazoa > Chordata > Actinopteri > Sciaenidae > Larimichthys > Larimichthys crocea. Next base: position 2,342 of record NW_020854728.1, on the reverse strand, counting down.
TCAACCCTCCTGACACAACACCTCAATCAAACCCTCTTGACAACACCTTCAAACCGCTGACCAACACCTTAAAAACCCTCTGACACACAACCTTCAAACTCTGACACACACACACCTTCAACCCTCTGACCAAACACCTCAAACACTCTGACACAACACCGTCAATCAACCCTCTGACACACACCGTCAAACCTCTGACAAGCACACCTTCAAATCAAACCTCTGACACACACCGTCAAAAAACCCTCGACACACACCTTCAAAATCAAACCATCTGACACAACAACCTTAAAAAAACTCTGACACACACCTTCAAACCCTCTGACACACACCTTCAAAAAAAAACCCTCTGACAACCCACACCTTCATCAAATCAACCCTCTGACAACACACCTTCCCGCTGACACACCTTCAACCCTACATACCTTCAACCGCTCTGACACACACCTTCCAACCTCTGACACACCTTCAAACCTCTGAAGGGGGGGGGGGGGCACCTCAAAACCCGCTTACACACACCGTCAAACCTCTGTACACACACATCAAAAAAACCTCTGACCACACCTTCACCCTCCTCTGACCACACACCTTCCACCCTCGGAACCAACACACCTTCAATCAACCCTCTGACACACCTTCAAACTCTGACACACACCTTCAAAACAAACCCTCTGACACACACATTCACAAACCCTCTGCACATACCTTCAAACCTCTGACACACCCCTTCATCAACCTTCTGACACACACCTTCAACCCTCTAACACCTCAACCTCTGACCCACAACCCTTCAGACCCGCTGACACACCTCAAACCCTCTGACACACACCTTCAAACCTCTGACACAGACCGTCAACCCTCTGACACACAACCTTCAACCCTCTGACACACAACCTCACCCTCTGACACACACATTCCAAACAGCTGACATACCTTCAATCCCTCTGACACAACACCTTCAAACCTCTGACACACACCTTCAAACCTCTGACACACCTTCAAACACTCTGACACGAACTTCAAACCTCTGACACACCTTCCCTCTGACATATAAACCTTCAACCTCTGAACAGACAACACACCTTCAACCCGTCGACACACACCTTCAACCATCTGACACACCTTCAAAACCGCTGAAAAACAACCTTCAACCCTCTGACCACACCGTCAAAACCTCTGGACACAACCTTCAATCAACCCCTCTGACACACACCTTCAACCCTCTGACAACACACCTTCATCAACCCCTTCACCCTCTGCACACCTTCAGAACCCTCCGACACACACTTCAACCCTCTGGACCAACACCTTCAACCCTCTGACAAACACCATCAACCTCTGACACACCTTGCAACCCTCTGACACACCTTCAACCCTCTGACACACAACCTTCAGCAAAACCCTCTGACAACACCTTAAAAACCCTCTGACAAACAACAAACATCAACCTCTGAAACACCCCTTCAAACCCTCTGACACACACACATCAGACCCTCTGATCACCTTCAACCCTCTGACACAACACCTTCAACCTCTGAACACCTGCAACCCTCTGACAACACCGTCAACCCTCTGACAAACACCATCCAACCCTCTGACACACCTTCAACGACCCTCTGAACACACACCTTCAAACCTCCTGACACAACCTTCAAACCTCTGGACAAACACCGTCCACCCTCTGACACACACCTTCAACAACCCGCTGAAAACACCTTCAACCCCTCTGACACAAACACCTTCAACCCTCTGACAACACCCGTCAAAGTCCTCACACACACCTTCAACCCTCGGACACAAAACTTCAACCCTCGGACACACCTTCAAACTCTGACACACACCTTCACCCTCTGACACAGACACCGTCCCAAACCTCTGACACACACCTCAATCAACCCTCTGACACAACCTTCAAACCTCTGACACACACCTTCAGACCCTCTGACACACACAGACAAACACCTTCAAACCTCTGCACACACCTTCAAACCTCTGACACACACCTTCACCATCTGACACCACCTTCAACACACACTCTGCACACAACACCGTCAAATCAAACCCCAGCTGACAGACACCTTTTCAAAAACCTCTGACACAACAACACCTTCAACCCTCTGACACACACCTTCAAAACCATCTGACACACACCTTCAAACCCGCCTGCCCCTTCCAACCTCTTGACATACCTTCAAACCCGCTGACACACACCTTCCAAACCTCTGGACCACACACCTTCAAACCTCTGAACACAACCTTCAAACCTCTGACACACCTTCAACCCTCGGATCACACCTTCAAACCTCTGACACACACCTTCAAACCTCTGACACAACCTCAAA
>NW_020854727.1:0-543 GCF_000972845.2 Larimichthys crocea | reverse complement strand
CAGTACTTGTAGTTTGAACTTTTATGAGAGTTTTATAGCTGTGTCTCGTCCAAGCGGTAACTGCCATGGCTGTGAAGTGAACTGTACTGAGGATGAATTTTTATTTAGCTAATTTATTCTAATGATATTAAGGCTTAAAGTTATGCATAATTAACAGCATGGCCGCTTTGATTGACATGTGGGTGTGGTTACAGGTAGCTTGTTTGACCAACCAGGTGACGGTCGACGTCTGTGCTGATTTTTAGATTAGTCAGGCAGCCAGTGCCACAGATTTTGAGTTTCTAAACAGCTCTTTAAAAACCTATGGGTCATGCATATACTGTCCATTCTTTATACTGTGAGTGGTTACAGGTGGACCGTTTGAGCACCCAGGTGTCATTCAGCCTGGCATCCACTTCTTTGGAGGCAGAATGGCTAAGATAGCAACGACCAGAGCTCAACATGCTTCGAGCCTCATAAGGGCTCTTCAGAAACCTGTGGATTATGTCACGGATACGACATCCATGTTTTGTACAGTCTATGTTCTCATCTCACTAATTCATC
>NW_020854726.1:0-689 GCF_000972845.2 Larimichthys crocea | reverse complement strand
GCAGAGTGTAATACATAGCTTATATCAGACAGATCAATGTCAGCATGTCTGTACTCCTGTGATTGTCTATCCATCCAGAACACCAGACTGTTTCATGTGCAGTAAATAATTCAGTTTTGATATGTGCTTTTATGTGCACGCTGTGTGCATATGTGATTTAGAAATTCATGTCGGAGGGATGTATAAAACATCAAAACCTCTAAGTTTAAATTTTCTCTCATGTCAGGCTGATGGAGCGTCGCTTAGATTTAGCTCAAGAATATGAACCAGAATAAGATAAGACCTAAACTCTTTCTTGAATTGATTACCAGAGCTGTTGGTCAATATCTAAAAGGAGAAAAAAAGGCAACTTAAATCCCATTAACTCACAAAGGTAAGTTAATGGAGGAATAATTGTAGTGGCATTATTAGTTGCACTATTTGCCATGCTACCCTATGGAGGGACATTCATTTGGGCACTTGTATCTGTGATCTCATTCTTTTGGTCACTACACAAAGCTCATTACCATGCAGAAGGTGGGTTGGAGGCTGACATAACCTGATAACTCAAATCTTCTTTCTCCATCTAAAACAGCAGAAGAAGTCTGAATATCATGTTAATTAAGCAATATTACATTCGAGGGTGTGCTGTCGTGCTGATCTGAGCACATTCTAAATGTCTAGATCAGTGGTTCCCAACCTATGGGTCG
>NW_020854725.1:0-778 GCF_000972845.2 Larimichthys crocea | reverse complement strand
TAAAGGCCAAAATGTTCACAATGATGAAGCAACATGCTCATTTTAAGCAGGTATGTTTAACATATATAGGGGTATGAGGCAGTAACATAAAACCAAGGTGTTGTGGTTAAGGGTATGAGGCAGTAACATAAAACCAAGGTGTTGTGGTTAATGAACAAAAAGGTATTTATTAAACGAAAGTTTAAATTGTTCTTAACAGATGGAGGACAGACAAATGTCTGAAGGTACTACCAATAGCGAAGGCTGAAGGTGCCAACAAAAACATAAGAGACCCATGTAACCGATTGGTCCGACCTGGTCTACCTGCATGCCTGCGCTAAGGTTGTGCAACTTTGCCATGCTCAACATCACGCACACAAGAAGAATTTCGGCAAACACAACACACGCACGGGAACGTACCTGACGCAGCACCGGCAGAGTCACGCAGGGCGTGCGTCTCCAACTCCAGCTGACGCAGCCTCACGGCTTTGTCAGCCTCGATCTCCAGCTTTCTTATTTCTAGCTGTGCTTGTCTTTCCTGGGCCTCTTACTGGGCCAGCTTCCTGACAACTAGAGCCTTCAGGTCCTTTCTTTACTAACTGCCTCGAATATGGGAGGCCACTGTTGAGCGCAATTTGTGCCAGATCACTTTTTCTACACTTATTAATCTGATCCAGCGACGGGTTGGTCAGAAAAGCCTCCATATCAAATGTCACCATTTTATTTAAATTTTTTATTGAAAATTTCAACTAATATTCACCTTTGTTTCTCCGCGTGAGAATATTTTTGTTAATCAGTA
>NW_020854724.1:0-1920 GCF_000972845.2 Larimichthys crocea | reverse complement strand
AAAATTCCTGAAAACAATGGAAAAACGATCATGAAACACATAAATTAAAAAAACTAGACGAAATTCCTGCAAAAACCTTTATCAGAGCGGAAACGTCCACACTTTCAACCAAAAGTCCTTAAGCGACGCCGCGGCACGTAGTTGTAACCCCCAGATCTTAAACACACCTTTACAACCTAAAACACATTCCCACAACCACTTTGTCCGCCCTTGATCTACGCAAGGGCACCCCCTTTTAAAACAGCGACCCTTGCTTCAGCCAACCCCCCAGCCCCAAAAAACACAGTCCTGATTCAGTCACCTAAGAAGTCTCCCCACTGTTTGATCCAAAACCCCCTAAATTAAACGGCCCCTCGCGTACGCCTCCCTCTCTCTACCATCACTTACCCATATTCTGACAAAGGAGAAAGACACCATTTAAGCAACCAAAAGACATGCCAACTATTTGTCGCCCCGTCTCAACACACAAATAGTGTGGCAACATCTGAAAAAAACATTGAGGAGAAAACATCTGAACAACATTGGAAACAAAATTGAAAAAAACGTTTGAAAAAGATCCTGGAAAAACATGATGAAAACAAAGGCAAGAATCTGGACAAAAACATTGGAACATCTGAAAACAACTAGTGAAAAGTCTGAAAAAACAATAGAGAAGGGAAAAGCCATCTGAAAAACACTTGGAAAAAAATCCGCTGAAAAAAAGAACGATGTGAAACATCTTGAGAGAAAACGTATTGAAAACAGGATACAAGTAAAGAAAAAGCGAAACGACAGGAAAACAAATTTTGGAAAACAAAAAGCGGGTAAAAAAGGGTAAAATGGCCTTGCTGCAGAAAAGAAAAAAAAGAAAAAGCGATTGGTAGAAAAAAAGTCTCTGGAAAAAAGCAATTGGAAACATAGCTGAAAAACATTGGAAACAAACTTGAAAAACTTTGAAAAAGTCTGAAAACATGAAAAAAACAAACAACATACGAAGAAGGAAAAAGAGGAAGCGGTTGAAAAAGGTCCCTGAAAAAACACATTGGAAACAGAACATCACCAAATGAATCTAAAAAACAAAAACAAACAACTTGGAACTTCTTGAAAACCTTTGAAAAATTCCTGAAAAACATTGGAAAACTTCTGAAAAAACTGTTGAAACAGTCCCCTGAACAACACTTGGAACCAAAAAAGAAACTGACAAAACGGGATTTAAAAAAGACTTCGGACTACACCCAATTGGACCCACAAATAATCCTGACAAACCCTGGTAACACCTACTTTCCTCCTTCATTCTTCTGAACAACTTTGAAAGAAGAATAAATCAATGAAAAAACACATTGACAAGCCAGCCGACAACACGAACTACAAACCAAACACTTTGGCCCCATTCCTGAACAAACATTGGAACCATCCTGAAAAAACACTGGAAAACCCTTCTGAAGAACTCTTTTAAAGAAGTCCCTGTAAACAAGGTGGAAAACAACTGAAAAAAAACTTTAAAAAAAAAAAAAGAAAAAAGAGATCCTGAAAAACAGGGAACAACAAAACTGGAAAAAACGTTGAAAAGTCCGAAAAACACATTGGAAACATCTGAAAAACAATATGGTAACAAAAACTGAACTGAAAACTTTTTGCCAATGCCTGAAAAACTTACTTTGGAACCAAAGCCCATTCTTAACCTACAATTGGGACCCAACATCTGAAAACCAAAATGGAAAAAACATCTGAAAACCATTGGAAACGTTCTTGAAAACATTTGGAACGTACTGAAAAACAAGATAAACAGCTAAAACATTGGAAACATCTGAGAAACATTGGAAACATCTGAGAAACATTGGAAACGTCTGAAAAACATTGGAAACATCTGAGAAACATTGGAAACGTCTGAAAAACATTGGAAACATCTGAGAAACATTGGAAACATCTGAGAAACATTGG
>NW_020854723.1:0-998 GCF_000972845.2 Larimichthys crocea | reverse complement strand
AAAGAAGTTTTCATCCACAGCAGCTTTTCATCCTTTCAGACACTTCTGGTTGCTAAATCTGTCAATCATTTTATTGATTAATTGATTTTGGTCGATATTTACTAGACAGTTTACTCATAGAGGACTAAAAAAATCTGAGATCTGAGAATTTGGTCTTCTTTTTTCTTAAAAAAAATAGGTCAAAGTCATTAATCTGTTATCAGCCTAATTGATATTTGATAACTAATCACTTAATTGACTACTCGTCTGCTTCTCTGTCCCAACCAGAGCTGTGTTATCTGAACTGGAGTCCACGGCAGAGCCCTCTGACTGAAGCAGACGTTAGTGGTTCACCCACTACGACGCCGATCCATTGATAGAAAAACCTGCAGAGAGTGTACTTGTTATAAAAATGTATGTCACATAAATAAAATCTGAAACCTTTCCCGGTGCTTTCTTCTGTTTGTCAGCCAGAGGCCGCCATTTCTCCTTTTTCAAGAGATTGTCAAGCACTAGCACACTTTATAGGATTTTACCACAGCGTGTCATATTTTACAGTTTATTTCCCACTTTTTATGCATTAGATGATTTATTAAATTAATGAATTAGAAGACAGTTAATTGCAATAATGAAAATTAGGAGAATTAAGAGAAAACCCCACTCAAAAACATGAAGTTAAAACTCCCTATCGTGACTGCAATCTATGACTATAAAATATGTTCAGAGGAAAAGACGGAGGCAAATCTTCCCTCTGTGATAACGGACCAACTTCCTGATTGGGTACTTCCTCAAATTGCTGCATGTGTGGCACTTTTAATGGGTCTGGAATGTCCTGGATTTATCCTTGAAGACCTCCAGGAGGGTCAGAAGAAATGTACAGACAAACAGATGTGAAAAAGAAGAAGCAATTTTTAAGAGCCAACGCACACATACTTAAAATATTGACATATCTGTACCTGTGTGTGTGTGTGTGTGTGTGCAAACACATGGGAGATGCTGTGGGTGTGTGTGTGTGTGTG
>NW_020854722.1:0-4841 GCF_000972845.2 Larimichthys crocea | reverse complement strand
TTGTCTTATTTCTTTTTTTTTTTTTTAAAAAGGTGTAAAAATAATTTTCCGCAGTTCAGCTTCAATTTGAAATAATAAAAACAGCTGAACTTTAAATTCCCCTCAGGTTGTCGTCCAAACGAGCGTATGAGCAGACTTTTATCACCATCAAAAAAAAAAAAAAAAGCAATCTATTGACGACCCGGGATGCATCGAGCTCATTTTTTATTGCGTTGTGCAGAGCTCCACATCTGAGGCGGTTCAAGCAACAAGATGCGTTTTCTATGACAGCAATCAAATTAATAAGGCAGGCGTTACAGACTAAATGTGGCGGTGTGTGATTAAACACTCAGAGTTTAAGGAGTTTGAGTGAATCCTTTAATAACGCTGCAAATTTGTAGTACAAATATAATTTTAAGGAGCTGCATCATCTGCTCCAACGGTGTGAAGTCCCTGCAGATATCACAGTAACTCTCTGCACTGATACAAATACTAATAGTGTGATACTGAGTTTTTTCCTCTCTTCGTGTTTGTCCACAGAGAGGTCAGAGGTCACGGTCGGCTCAAGGACACCGCAGCAGAGTTGATACGAGCTCATGAAGCTGTGGTTAAAAAAGGTCAGCCGAGAACGAGATGTAATTTATCACCACGCGGAAACATAATGTAGGAGTGGAAGAGCCTACGAGCTCCTATATCATTCACAGGGCTCGGTTAGAAGTAGTTTTTTTTATTAATTTGAACTCTTAAAGCCACTTTGTGTCGCTTTTCTAACAGATTTCACAACGTTTTGATGCTACACTGACTTGTAATCAGGTGATTTATAGAGTTTTCTGGCAGCGTCATGCCAGAACAGGAGCTGAGCAATGTAACCGGGCGCAACAGCCTCTATGGACGTGATGGCAGAGGCTAGGAGACCCAAGAGGATGCTGAGTGAGGAAGCTGGAAGAGGAAAATCTGGGACTGACTTTTAGTCGTTGGCCGGAGCTTGGTGAAATAAAAGCCCGAGCTGGGCTTCTTGCTGTTGGACGAGTAAGTAGCCGGCTGTTATGTCTTGTGTGCTTGATGTTTGGACGTTTACAGCTGTCCATATTTACCACAGTGGGATTACACTCTGAAACTGGCGGCACTAAATTCTGCCTTTCTGGATAATGTTGCTTTAAATTGATCATGAATATGTATTTTATGCTTCAGTTAGTCAGGAGATATTATAACTGAGTAATTCACTGGTAAATAAGCCAAATTAGATGGAGATCATTCTCCCTTAAATCAAACCACACAAACAAAAACAAAATCATTTCAAGGTGAGACGAGTTACATCTGTTTGTTAAAGCCAAGATTAAGCAACTTTTCTACCATAACATAAGAGATTTTAAATTATTTTGATGCTACGCTGACGTGAATTACGTCTCTGTTTGTACCACAAGATCAAGATCCAGGATGTGGGGTATATCAGTGTCGTGCCAGAACCTGAGCTACGTTCAACAGTCTTTATGGCCAGAGCCGGTGCCGGAGGTGATATTTTCATAATTTAAAAGCATCAATGCAGAAGTACTTTAAGTAAAACAGATGCCGATGGCAACGTGTGAATTAAACATTTGAGTTAACTGACATAAAAACTCAACTTTTAAGGAGGGAAAATGAAAACTAAGTGAAATAATATCACGTACTAACTAAAATAAATGTTTCATTCTTCATCAATTTAGTCAAATTTGTCAACACGACAAGCATGGCAAGGCGCTGCTGCATGTTTACTGAGGCTGTGGATTGGAAAACATCCTCGGAGACGGAGTTGATAAGTCAGATTCTTGCTATTCAGTTGCTTTTCCTACCTCTTTCAACTCCCATATGTGTACCTCGCTAAACAAACTAAACACCACTATTTTAGGTCATCACACACTCAAATGGAAAAGTAATTGTGTGTAAAGCGTACTCGGTTCCATTCATGTAATAAAAAGCATTGGGGATGCAGTTTGGAGGCCAACAATCTAAATCGAATCTGGTACTTTACCCTTAAACGTTTCCCTCGCAGCCCATACTCTCCATAGAGCATTGATACAGATCAGACAGAATTGGAGAGGATAAAGTTCAGCAATGAGGGAGTTTTTTTTCCTCTTCATCTCATCTGTGGTTGATGGTGATTCTCTCATACATGGCTTGGCTGCCATGTACAGCACCACACTGCCACTAATGTCTATCCTTTTCACTGATGGAGGAGCAAGAGATACTCCACACAGTTTGATCTTTAGACTTGCAAACAATATTTCCTTTCGAGTCGAGTGTCAAGTTGAGATAATCCGCTTTCATTTATCTGTTAAGACACGCAGGCAGACATCGATATGAGAAAAATATGAATAAAATGTAGAGGTAGAGACTGCATATATTTATTCATAACTCACTTTGACTGACAGTATCACACCGTCACATCTGATCAAATGCAGAACGTGCTACTGAATTAGTAAAGAGGTGGGAGCAAATGTACGAAACCTAAAAGGCATTTGCTTCTCAGCACCACAGCAGAGTCAGAAGGTGACAGATAATTGGCTTGTTAGTATCAGGGATGACTGAACAGGTCCGCAAGGTACTGGTGCAAGAGCCCACGGACCAAACCCGAAGTGTGAAGTGAGAGTAATGTTTCTTTTTGGAAAGTTAAGCGACCACAAAAAGATGGAAAACGACCACAGAGAAACACAAAACCACAAAGAAACAAAACCACAGAGACACAAAACAACCTCAAAGAAACACAAAATAACCACAGAGAAACACAAGACAACCTCAAAGAAACACAAAACAACCTCAAAGAGAAACAAAACAACCACAAAGAGAAACACAAAACGACCACAAAGAAACACAAAACGACCACAAAGAAACACAAAACGACCACAGAGAAACACAAAACAACCACAAAGAGAAACACAAAACAACCACAAAGAGAAACAAAACGACCTCAAAGAAACACAAACCGACCACAAAGAAACACAAACCGACCACAAAGAAACACAAAACAACCACAAAGAAACACAAAACAACCACAAAGAGAAACAAAACAGCCACAAAGAAACACAAAACAACCACAAAGAAACACAAAACAACCACAAAGAAACACAAACCGACCACAAAGAAACACAAACGACCACAAAGAGAAACAAAACAACCACAAAGAGAAACAAAACAACCACAAAAAGAAACAAAACAACCACAAAGAAACACAAAACAACCTCAAAGAAACACAAAACAACCACAAAGAAACACAAACGACCACAAAGAAACACAAAACAACCACAAACGCTTCACTACATCCACCCAGTCGAACACTGACAGCACAGCCTGACATTCATCAGGAGCGGTTTGAGGTCCAGTCTCTTTGCTCAAGGACACTTCAACAACCTTCCGGCAACGAGCAACCATCCGATTACTAGACAACCGTCCCTTACACTTTAATGCAAGGCTGCCTCCACTTTTCCAGGTGAGGTCATGTCCTTCTGATGTTAAAACCGAGAGGACATTCATTTATTTTCTGAACTACAACCTCCTCTATTATACATGCTTAACCTTTACTTGGAAATCTATCAAGAAAATCCTCACAGGTAAACATTTTTCATGTTTTTTTTTCCAACATGGTTGTAAAACAAATGTCACTCAAAGAAGCAAACACAACAAATCAGAATCAAGAAAAGAAAAAAATCTAATTCTGGATGACATATTGTTCATTTTATCAGCTTTACCACTCGGTGTGTCCGTCACAAATGGAAACAGACTCGCTGAAGGCGGAGGAGGGTTGCTTCCCATTAACGTCCCCCTGTTAGCGCTCTGGTCTAGCTCTGAAGCAATGATCCATGACACAAATGATTAATGTGAGCATGACATGTAATGTTTTATATTGCCGCCATGAAAGTTTTATAAATGTCACCAACCAAAAAAAAGAAAAAAAGAAAAAGAGAGAGAAGGACGGCGGGATTTCCAGACACAGCTGTGCTATTCATAGAAATTATTAATGAGAGATCGATAATGCACGGGCCGATTTTTATGTATTCCTGGTGGCAAATATCCAATGTCACCTGGCAACGCGTTCGTTATATTTAATTAAAATACGAGTGCGGTCGTCAGAAGAAAAAGGAAGGTGACGGGTGGGAAAGTCAGCTCAGCAAAAGTTAAGATGCATCAAGGTCACCCCGGCGGCATCAACATAATGCGAACGACCAGTAAACACTTACCCTGACAAATGGAGGGCAGAGGTGCCAACGGTGCTTCTATCAGCCGTTTTTTACACCACAACCTTGGACGTTAAACACGATTATAGGGCCGATTAGGTCCAAATTAAGCCCAACAAAATCAGAATAACAGAGCGCGGTGATAAATTTAGAGGCTGCAAAGGAGTATCTACAGAAAAACACGTTGTTATGCCAATTTTTGAAAAGTGAAAGGTTTCTGTATCCACGCTCTTAATCCTGCATAACTTTAAGCCTTAATATAATGTGAACAGTGAGTTGTATATAAAATCACCCTCAGTACAGTGTCATGAACGGGTGGGAATTACGCTACAAGAGACCAAAAACTGTTTTTGTCCAGGCTGTTAAACTGTTTATTCTGCTGTGAAAACATGGGGACTTATGGAGACCGTTTCCACAGACCAACGGACGTGGCAAACATTTTACTAAATCAATAGCAACGACAGTTTTGGCATATCGAACAGCCAAAATCTGATAAATCAACAAATTAAAGTTTAGTCAACTTAATTGTGTGCTTATAAGCTATAATATTGGACTCCTTGCTTTATGAAGCACAACCAACCTCCTAATTTAATGTTTAGGAGGCTACAATTCACTGGCTTAACATAGTACAGCAAGGCAAGACACCTGCAGACT
>NW_020854721.1:0-769 GCF_000972845.2 Larimichthys crocea | reverse complement strand
TCCTGGACCCTAAGCCACTCCCCTCACACTCACATACACTGTCCTGCTACCTAGCCATCATACCTCTTGGGAGTCATGGTGTCCCCATGGCAACCTATATTTACACCACTTGACTGCAGAAGAGCGCAAACCACGGTTTAGTAGCAGCTGTGGATTATAGCATGCACACAAAGGCTGAGTGACCCAGAGAAAAAGAAACAGGAATGAGCAGAGACAGAAAGAGAGAGTGAAAGACTTGTATTGGAATCATATGAGCCCAGTAAAGCATTTGTTTGCAGTTGCTAGGCACACAGGCTCCTAGTTGAGCATATGCCACGATGCTCATGTTACCAGCCGTGTGGTTAAAAACCCCACACCACCGCATTGCCAAGTAAACTGGTTCAATGATAAAGCCTGTCTGACCCTCTGTATTCACACAACAGAAGTAGTCCACTGCAACCTCACCACTGTCCCCATATCTACAGTCATTTGATAAGTTCATAAGGTTGGAGCACATTACAGTACAAACTGTAGTAAATATATTTATGTTTGATATTTACTGCTTTTCTGCAGTATTAACTCACACAATTGTTTGATGAATTTCTAATTGCATACTGTTTACATTCAGTTACTCACCAAAATATATGTGTGTATTCTTAAGGTCTCATTTGTGTTGAGTTTCAAATCCTCAGAGGACATTTGCAAGCAGATTTGTTTTCCATTTACACAGCTACTACGTACTTTCACAACATAAATAAATAATATCAAATCTAAATAATATAAAGCATAG
>NW_020854720.1:0-778 GCF_000972845.2 Larimichthys crocea | reverse complement strand
TCCTCCTAGGGATTTTATCCGATGCATTTGAAACTTGGCGCGTGTATTCTTCAGGCCTCGACAATGAAAAGTTTTCAAAATCACAACTTTTCATCGGAGGGCGTGGCTGTGACGGCGTGTCAAAGTCAACGCTGCCGATTTTTCCGAAAAGAAATGAGACTCCATTTACTTTTGGGCTGATTTTCGGGTAAAAGTGTTGGGCTATCATATACTTCCTCTGAGCTGTCTGAAACTTCTTGCGGTTATTAAGACCAATATTATGCACGATTCAGCTGCATAATATCATTTGGGGGCAAGGCAAAAACGCTCCATAGCGCCCCCTTGAACTTTTCTTTGAGGCAGCCCCGCCACAGCTTTGGACACAGAGTTATGAAACCTCAGCCCAATTGTAGAACATGGCAAGACCTACAAAAAAGTCACTTGCAGCAATGGGCTACGATGAACAGGAAGCAAGATATTTAAGGATGAAAATCACCATTTTCGGTGTTTCGGGCTGGTTGACAAGGGGTCATGTTTGAACGAACTTCTCCTAGGGATTTTATCCCATTGACTTCAAACTTGGTAGGTGTGTTCATATCGACTTCCTGAGTAAAAGTTATTGCATGTTAGGCATGGCCATCCATAAAAATCATTCAAAGAAGAAATCGTCAGGAAGCACCTTCTCAGAGCTGTCTGAAACTTCTTGTGGTTATCAAGGTTATGTTATGCACATTTCGACATGTGCACATGTGCAAGGGCCCGACTATCGCTGCGTGCAGCTTTAATATGTTTTTTTTTT
>NW_020854719.1:1785-2594 GCF_000972845.2 Larimichthys crocea | reverse complement strand
CTTATGAACATCAAAACTTCAAATGCCTTCTGCTGCTCTAAGGATGGCTCAAATAACGTCCACAGGATGAACGCGTTGTACAGCGAGACGTCAATCAGGTTGTGGAAGAGAGGGCAGGAGTAGGTGCAAACAACCTAACAAAACAAACAAACAAAAAAGCACCAAAAAAACAATATGAATAAATAATCCAATTATTCTTTATCATGATTATTATTATTTTTTATGCTTAGACAAGAACATAAGAGTAAGAATGAATAAATGTGTGTGTAACTGATGCACTTACCTTATCAAGGTTGTCGCGGGGTCGGGAAGCAGTCCCACGCATAGACATATATACATAGCCATCTTGGTACAGGGCTAGCAGAGGCAGCAGTGCATGAACCGTCAGTCATATGATACATTCAAATATATTTATATTTTATAAATAAAACAGGAAGTCACGAAACAAACATTGAGACAGGACAAAAGCTCAACTTGACATACTGTGACAAAGCCTCATTGTCTTTGTTCTTTTTTTCAATAGTCTCTAGTCCCTGACATTTTTCTTAAATTATGCAGGGAGCCTTCTAATGCTTTGATCTGATGTGTTAAAATTTTCTTGAACCAGGTGGTTCAAGGACTTTGTCTTTTCTTCTGAACACCTTAGTCCTGTGGAGTAATGGCTCATTGTCAATTTTTCTGTAATTGACCTCTCCACTGTCAACAGCAACTCTTTTCCTGTTCATCGTGAAGAGCAGCTTTCAATTTGCGCCCTCTGGAGGCAGGAGTAGGTGCCAACAACCTAACAAAACAAACAAACAAAAAAACAC
>NW_020854719.1:0-355 GCF_000972845.2 Larimichthys crocea | reverse complement strand
CATTTGTCCATAAAAAACAAATTAAACTTTAAACCAAACAAAATCAAAAGGCCACTGATGCACCATGGGGATGTGGTTTAACGCAGGCAAAAGAAGATGAATGTCCAAACGTAATCCTTGCGTTTTGTGATGATTTATTTCAAAATAATAAAACAAACAAAAGAACAAAGAAAACCATGGCTGCTGCTGCCTCCCTTGCGCTGGTAAAAAAACATAGGCCCACCCAGGTGCATGCTGGTACTCAAGGTGCCTATCTAAATAACCTCAAGTGCCCAGTGTGACCCATTTACCAAAAAATACAAAGAAAAAAACAAAAATAAATAAACAAATAAAGAATATTAGCAAAAAATCTAAT
>NW_020854718.1:0-1091 GCF_000972845.2 Larimichthys crocea | reverse complement strand
CACAGTGTCGTACAGGGGATGAGAGGAGTTCATAATGGATGTCAGCTTTGCTAACATCCTCCTCTCCATCTGGACCCCTTGACCAGTTTTTGAGTCTTTTTCTTATTATCATATAGGGATGCACCGATTGTGAAATTCTGGGCCGATACCGATGTTTAAAATAACAACTTGGCCGATGCCATGTTTTTTCTTTTTGTTATTTATTCCCTCTGTGCCACGGAAACATTACTGAACTGTCTTAAAAGTCTTCACCGCTCTTCATCGTACCATTCTTGAATGAGCACAAATTCAATCAGACATATTTATGAACCAAAAACAACCTTTAAGGGGTGGTCGGTAGCGTAGTGGGTTAGGCGGCCGCCCCGTGTGTAGAGGCTACAGTCCTTGCTGCAGCTGGCCCCAGTTTGAATCCATCGCATCGGATGGCCATTTACTGCGTGTCACTCCCCCTCTCTCTGCCCCCTGCTTCCTGTCTATCTTCAACTGTCCTACCATTAAAGGCATAAAAAAGGCCAAAAAAATAATCTTTAAAAAAAAAAAAAAAAAACTTTTAATGTCTTTTTTTTTTTTTTACATTTAATATAACCCTAATACACATGACATGTTCTTTTCTAAAAAAATAACTTTCAAAACCCCTCTTAAATTGGTGTATAGCTAACTAATCAATGAAAAGATTTTTTTTACTTACACTGCCCATTTTGTAGGTTAAGGGTGGGCGGGGCCGGCGTGCGTGAGCTGAAGTTAGTGGGAGTGTCTGTTGTGAGTTTAGCGGGCACGTCAGCCAGAGCTGTAATGAGTGAGTGAGTGACACTGCTGCCTGCTGAACAGAGGGTCGCAGGAAGAAGGATCTGAAGTGCCCGTGTTTTGGCTACAAAAACCCGCCATATAATCATCGGCCACTGCCATCAGTCAATGTTATATATTTGCCGATGGCAGTTAAGGAGGCGATACCGATGTTCAGCCGATGCATCCCTATTATCATATTTATCATTTCACTCAAATAGTAAACATTCTTCCCACAGCACAGTGGAGCTGAATGGTGTTTAGTTTGATCTGCAGCCTTAATATTCATTGAAATGAGCTCGTGTGGG
>NW_020854717.1:0-1070 GCF_000972845.2 Larimichthys crocea | reverse complement strand
GTAAACCCATCATTGATTATCTGTTCATATTTACCACCATTATGTTTGGTTGAATTTTGAGCAAAAGCAGATTTTCAAATGACTCATGTTTTTTGTCCTGCATCTGATTGTCTGTCTCTGCTGATCTGAATCAAACAATGTTTACAAATCATTTTTAGTATTGGATTACTGCTTCAGGATCATTCAAATTCAGTCCAGTTAGCTGTCACTCACATAAATTACACCAAAATGACTTTGAATTAGTTTCATTGTTCTCTGCTACATTTTATTTCTACATTTTTTTATTTTTGTTGGTAAATGCTATTTGAACCCAGTCTGTTGTCCTGTATTGTAAATATGAATGTGTTTAAATTGACAACTTTTTGTTTAATTGACACTTCTCTTCAAACGTACTTAACAGTAGAATAAACAAAGATGCTTGTTTGACCTTCCTTTTACATGTCTTAATATATGTTTTATTTATACTGTACTTAAACATGTTTGTCTATATGCTGTGTCTTTTTGTTTTCATGATTAAACACTTACTAGGATATTGTCTCTGTTGTGATGTTGGACTGGACAGAATTATCTCACTGTGTCTGTCTTGTTTGACCTGTATGATGGGGCAGCAGCATCACTCAGGCCCATGAGTACTCAAAGAAGTATCCAGAGATCTTCCATACAAGTATCAATACAATATATTTTTATGTAAAAGTCAACTTAGGTTAAAGTACTGTCAATACCTCATCACACATATATTTTTAGATTACAATATTAGATTGTTATTACTCATTTATCAGCGTGAAAGCAGGATTTTACTGTTACTGTAACTGCTTGAAATGAGTTTTTAAACACAGTTCATGAGCTTAACCCAGTGGTGTCCAAATCTGGGGTTGGACTGAGCCAAACGGTCAGAGATAAAGCTGAGGGGGTTGAGAATTGATGAATTGGAAGTTGGAAAGAAGAAAATACAAAAGTTCTGCTTCTCATGTTTATATTAGTCTTCGGACTTTTTTTGCTGATCTTTGCTTTTGTCATGAAATATTGGATGATTTTGCCACTTCGGGCTGAGTTATTTCAACTAAAACACA
>NW_020854716.1:0-508 GCF_000972845.2 Larimichthys crocea | reverse complement strand
CTCCCCGTCAGCATTTCCCTCCACTCCAGACCTGAAAACGTCCTCTTCCTGACGGTCCAAAAACGTCAACTCACACCGGGCACGTGTTGGCAGCGTAACGGCAGTGTAGCGAGCCGGCCTTTTTACAGCTTTCTTTGCTTCTTCGACATGGAAGAGATTATAAATAGCATCTGTTGTGTCATAAATTATTGTGTGTTGTTCCACTTCAACAATTAGTCTCTCATCGTTCATGTTGAGACCCTTTGGTCGATCTTTGATCACCTGGCGCCACCGGTCATGACGTAACGTTGATGTGAAGTTGTGATAAACTACATGAACTGCGTATTGTGTTTTATTTTGAAAGGGGTGGAAGTTTATTATGTTGATTCTGTGTCAGATTTCCTGTCTGGTGTGATCTGCTCTGTTGAGATTTACGTGGTTTAGCAACGGCTCGTGTCAAAAATAGAAATGCTACGGAATGTTCGTGCCGTGGCGTGGAGAGACGCTTCTAAGACACTCATGCGCGCCC
>NW_020854714.1:0-580 GCF_000972845.2 Larimichthys crocea | reverse complement strand
TTTATTGTCCCCACTGGTCAATATGCTGACAATGCAGCTGTACACAAGTGTTTGTTATGAGAACATTACTTATGATCGAAAAGTCGACAACTTTGCTAACTGCCAAACATCAAGCAAGCAGCAGCTAACATTAGCCAACAGAAGCCAACAGCAGCTAACAGCAGCTAACATTGCCAATAGCAGCTAACACTAGCCAACAGCAGCTAACATTAGCCAACAGCAGCTAACATTAGCCAACAGCAGCTAACATTAGCCAACAGCAGCTAACATTAGCCAATAGCAGCCAACATTAGCCAACAGCAGCTAACATTAGTCAACAGAAGCTAACAGCAGCTAACATTAGCCAATAGCAGCTAACATTAGCCAACAGCAGCTAACATTAGCCAATAGCAGCTAACATTAGTCAACAGCAGCTAACATTAGTTAACAGCAGCTAACAGCAGCTAACATTAGCCAATAGCAGCTAACATTAGCCAACAGCAGCTAACATTAGCCAATAACAGCTAACATTAGTTAACAGCAGCTAACATTAGCCAATAGCAGCTAACATTAGTCAACAGCAGCTAACAGCAGCTAACAT
>NW_020854713.1:0-3752 GCF_000972845.2 Larimichthys crocea | reverse complement strand
ACACACACACACACACACACACGGAAGAGATTCGATAGCATCACTTCAATTAAAGAGGATTACAGTCTGTAGGTGAATAAACACAGTACTCAGCTCACCTGGAAGGCCTACAGGTCAGTGACTCTGCACAGAAATGTCCCTTTATGATCATAAACTACTTAAATTAAGGTCACTGTGGATGAATTATATAATGCAGACTGCAGGAATATGTACGGTCACGTGATCTACTGTGGACAATACAGCGTCGGTCACTATGGCGACACAAACACAGAACTATCACCATAGAGGCGTTATCTTAGCGTTACTGTCGGGTGATAACACAAAAGATAAAGACTTTATTATATATGACAGACGAGTTCTCTAGAAGGTTTACTGTCTGTATATGCAGTACAGTGATATATTTATAGTCTTTGAAGGTTCAGATCCATGGAACACCACAAAGGACCTCTGGAACTCCTTCAAACGCCCTTAATTCACTGAAACGGACCAAACGGACCCGTTTTCAGAAACACTTTCCTAAAAGGACGCACACAGACATTTTAATAGACCTCTTGGTGACACTCTAGAACCTTTAAAGAACACAGATACACACTCAAAAATGTCTTGGACTGAACCACTAAATGCACAAAAATAAATAAATAGTGAGGTCTGTGGAACCCCTTTAGAAAGGACCCTTCACCTACTGACCAATCTGTTGGACACCTTTACTAAAACCTCCAGGACGTCTGAAACCTCTAGAAGACGTCTAAGGACCTCGTGAAAGCACCTAGACCCCTTGGTGGCACTCTAAAACCTCCTTAATTACGTAGAAATCATCCTCAAGGACCTCCAGAACCTCTAAATAGCATCGATACACACCCAAAGAGGACTTCTGTGGAACATCTTGCATCTCTATAGACTGCACCGACGAGTAGCAGCACCTGTAGGAAGAAATGACTCCAACCCTCAGGACTATGCAAAATAAAAGACAGTAGGAACATGGACAGACATCTTCTGCATGCAGACACCTCCTGTGGCAGCTTTAGAACCTCTCTTCGAGGTTCCTGGGACCCCATCAAAGAGCTAGAGCGTGCACCTCAAGAGGTCTGGAGGCCAAAGAAACCATCAAACTCCTCCAGAGAGGTCTGTGGAGCGAACACCTCCAGGTTTGAGGACCAGCTCCAGGAGACCTCAACAACCTCGTGAAGGTGCCGAGACCTCTCGGTGACACCTCAAATCATCGCGACAAGCAACTTCAAGCTGGAATGAGACGGACAGAACATTTGCAGTTCTGGTTCTGATAAGTCAGGCTGTGTGTGTGTGTGTGTGCTGATATTATACACACACACCTTCACGTCATAAGGGGTGTGTGTGTGTGTGTGCACTCTAACACGCTCAGTGAGCGGCAGCTCTGGAGCGATCGGTCCGGGATGTGGCAGCAGTGTGTCGGTGTGACTCCCACCTCCTCCTCGGCGGTCGCTCCGTTGCCTACGTGGGCCATGTCTGCACCCGGTGACTGTCCTCCCTCACGTCCGCTGCTGCTGTATCCCTATCAGGAGAACCACGATCCCATTTTCTGTCACACACACACACACTCACACACACACGCCGCCGTGCAGCTGCTCACAGATCAGACTGAACCCGCCCAGATGTTCAGTGGTCTCAGTCCTGGAGATCGTCCTGGTCTCGGTCGTGTCCTCCTCCGGTCTCTTCCGTGCAGAGAAAACGGTTCACACTGAAAACACACCTCCTGTTTCCTTAACCCCGCCCACCAAGACACGGAGGCGGGATCTGACCAATCAGAGCGAAGAAGGACTCTCTCTCTCTCTCTCTATATATATATATAACTAATTAATCGATATATATATTATAATAGACTATATATATATATATATATTATTAATATATTAGGAGACTTCAATCGATTAAAAAAAAAAATTAACGCAAATTCCTGTAATTAATCGCGATATAAGCTACAATAAATTATCAATTAATTAAATAAAATGCATTGTTCGGAGACTGAAGTTATATTATATATTTAATTATGCTAATGAAGCAATTAATGTATTAATAAACTCAGATAAAGTATTGTAAATTCATTCATTTTTGGCTTAAGTGCCATATCCACAGTGCAAACGGGAAAAAGCCAGAAATGAGGAAAAATACTGGAGGCTGCACACTACCTGTAGTGTAGACTGTGGGGGTTGTGGTTTGAGGTGATCTATTTTAAAGCAGTCGGGAGAATTTAACTTGGTGGAAATTTTAAATTCAGCTTTGAAACGTGGGGCAAACTGTGCTTGTTGTTTGTCCAACGAGCGTCGGGCGCAACTTTTTAAAATGAATGTTACCCCCTAAAAGTCCTATCCATCTTTCCGCCACAGGAAAAACCTCTCCTTTAGTTTAGATGATCATAGAATATTATAAGCATAGCTCTCCTTTAGTTTAGTGATAGATCATAGAATAGATGCGCAGACTCTCTTTAGTTATGTATAGATCATGGACATTATACGACTCTCCCTTTAGGTTTGCGAATGAGATCATAGACATATACATAATCTCTCCTTGTTTAGGGTAATAAATCATAGACAGTGTATCCATAGAACTCTACGATTAGTTAGGAGAGAGCATAGACATTATAACATAAACTCCTCCCTATTAAGTTAGGATAGATCTTAGACATTAGACATAACTCCTCTGCTATTCAGTCAGGGATAGAGGCATGAGACATATATACAGGACTCTGCTCCTTTAGTAGGAATAGATCAGTAGACATATATACATACGATCTTCCTCTAGTGACGATAGATTCCATAGACATTATACAGACGCGCGCCTGTAGTTTAGGAGAGGTTAAGAGACAATAGAGAACAACGTCTCCCTTCAGTTAGAATAGATCATAGACATATAACATACTCTCCTTATTTAGGAAGACTCATAGACTATAGTACATAACTTAGACTCTCCTTTAGTAGGATACGATCAAGAGACCATATAACATAGACCTCTCCTTTAGTTTAGATAGGTCATAGACCATAATACATGACTCCGTTCCTTTTAGTTAGTATAGATCATAGACATATATACCCTGCGTATCAAATAGACTCTCCTTTAGTTTAGTATTATCATAGACATATATACATAGACTCTCTCCTTTAGTTGGGATAGATCATAGACAATGACATAGCTCTCTCCTTTAGTTTAGGATAGATCATAGAAAAGAATTACATAGACCTCCTCCTTTATTTAGGATAGATCATAGACATATATCATAGACGCCCTTGGTTTAGGATAGATCATAGACATATACAACGACTCTCCCCTTAGTTAGGAAGATCAAGACTATATACACAACTCTTCCTTTAGTTAGGATAGTCATAGACATATAACACGAACTCCTGTAGTGTAGGATAGATCAAGAGACATATAGACACAGACTCATCTTTAGATTGTGGGATAGGATGCATAAGACATAAACACAAGACTCATCCTTAGAGTTAGGATAGATCATAGCATATATACAAACTCTCTTTAGTTAGAAAGGAGATCAGACATATATCACAGACTCTCTTTGTTAGGAGAGATCATAGACAATGTATTGTACGCCAGACGCGCCTTTAGTTGGGAATAGATCATAGACCATATACACAGTGACTCCCCCTTTAAGTTAGGAATAATGCGTGTAGACATAATATACAACAGACTCTTCCTTTAGTTAGGCTATCATAGACTATAAGCACAGACTCTCCTAACTAACGGAGAGTCCTGTGTATATA
>NW_020854712.1:0-561 GCF_000972845.2 Larimichthys crocea | reverse complement strand
CTGTATCTGTATCTGTTAACCATATAAATTATCTGTATCTGTTAACCATATGAATTATCTGTATCTGTATCTGTTTACCATATGAATTATCTGTATCTGTATCTGTATCTGTTAACCATATGAATTATCTGTATCTGTTAACCATATGAATTATCTGTATCTGTATCTGTTAACCATATGAATTATCTGTATCTGTTAACCATATGAATTATCTGTATCTGTATCTGTTAACCATATGAATTATCTGTAATCGGAGTGGGTGGGATTTAACCCGGTAGTGACTCGGGTTGTCTTGAAATGGGCGGGGTGTGTTATTTCAAGCATGCAATTGATATGGGTTGATCAGAAATTGTTATATTTATTGCTGATTAGAAAACTATTTAGCATCAGCATTGAGCTTCAGATCAATGGTTTTGATCATGATAGCAAACAAACTATTTACAAGTTTTGCAACAATGAATACAACACATGCAGTTGCAATTATGAAGTAAAATGTAATCAACAAGAATTTTCATACTCAACATAACTTTCTTTTTTTTACTTTTAATTTTTTTATGATCA
>NW_020854711.1:0-522 GCF_000972845.2 Larimichthys crocea | reverse complement strand
GCATACATGGATTGCCTATAGGTGACAAGCAACATAAGATAACCCTATATGCAGATGATGTTCTTATCTTTATGACTGAGCCTGGTATTTCCACTCCTAACATCCTTGACACCATAGGTAAATTCAGTGCATTTTCAGGGTATAAAATTAATTTTGACAAATCAGAGGCAATGCCTTTGGGTAGTCTTCTACACCAACCAAATACCCCATACCCATTTCCATTTAAGTGGTCCCCGTCTGGTTTTGTTTATCTAGGAATATACATAACCCCTGATTTTGACAAAATGTATAAAGCCAATTTTCCCCCTCTACTTGAACGCATCAGAATGGATCTTGAGAGATGGAATACGTTGCCCATCTCTTGGCTTGGACGTGTGGCCCTCCTGAAAATGAATGTGTTACCTAGACTGCTTTACCCCATTCAGATGACTCCAATGCTCTTATCTCACAAAACCTTAAAAAGCCTGAAGAGTTGGTTCAGCTCCTTTATATGGGCAAAGAAAAAACCCCGCCTTAGCTTAG
>NW_020854710.1:0-2299 GCF_000972845.2 Larimichthys crocea | reverse complement strand
TTCTTTAAAAATTCCCGTAACACAAATCATTGTGGCTAAATCCAGTACTAGCCTGGACAACCTCTCTAGCAGACAACATGAGCCAGGACAACCCCTCTTCCCAGTCCCTGCCCAGCTCCATATTAAAAGCACGCAGCATAGAATTTAAGGTTCTATGAAACCGCTCCAGTGCTCCCTGACTCTGTGCATGATAAGCTGATGCACGATTATGTTTCACTCCCAATTGCTGCAAAATCTGTTTGAACATGTGTGAAGTGAAGTTGGAACCCTGAATCACACGTGGAACACCAAATATGGAAAAAGAATGAGTCAGAGCCTTAACAATGGACTTAACTGTAATGGAGCGCAAGGGAAATGCTGCAGGATAATGCGTTGTCTGGCACATCACTGTCAACATATAATTACAACCAGACCTGGAAGGAGGCAACAGCCCCACACAATCAATAATCAAATGCTCAAAGGGTGTACCTGCAGCTACAAAAGCGTGAAGGGGGGCAGGCTTAATACCTTGGTTGGATTTACCCACCAGTTGGCATATGTGACTAGACTTTACATACTTGGAGACATCACGCTTTAATCACGGCCAAAAGAAATATCGCAGGACATGGTCATATGTCTTTTTTATACCTAAATGTCCACAATCATCATGAGCAGTCTTCAGCACTACATCACGGAAATCACGCAGCACAACCACCTGAAAAACTGCTTCCCCCACAAAATTATCATCCCAGGGCACCCACTTGCGCACCAACAGACCTTCTTGCATAAAGTACCCCTGAGATAAATCCCTGATTTTGTCAACTGAATGAGCCTCAGCCCACAACAGAGACAAGGAGGAATCTGCTTTTTGACTTGCCACCCAGTCTTTTCTTTCTTTACAGTGGAGGGAAGATGAGCAGTACAACATGGCTATCAACTACATCTCTCTCACTAGCACCTGAGCTGGACTGGTCAAGAGACCTTTTCATTTGGGCCCGAGTCACAACACAGG
Source organism: Larimichthys crocea (assembly GCF_000972845.2). Lineage (NCBI taxonomy): Eukaryota > Metazoa > Chordata > Actinopteri > Sciaenidae > Larimichthys > Larimichthys crocea. The sequence continues at coordinate 1,308 of NW_020854710.1, read as the reverse complement.
CTGGAAAAACTGCTGGCATGGGTTCACTTTCTACCACTGGCTTGGAAATAACCACAGTCAGAGGCGGAACCTCCGCCCACACACGACTCCCAGCCAGGTCATTACCCAGAACCATAGAAACACCTTTAAGTGGTAACTCTGGCCGAATGCCAACAAGAACAACACCCTGCACAGCTAACAATCGATCTCTATAACATGTCGTGGCACAGTGATCAAGCCCAACTCCATTCCCTTCTTAAGGATGGAATCACCTGTCTCAGACTTTGATGAGAAAGGCAACACTATATCTAAAACAAAGGACTGTTTGCACCTGTGTCACGCAACACCTTAACTGGAACACGTGCATCACTACCAACCAATGCTATGACTGCATCAGTGATAAATGGCTCAAAACCAGCATTCTCCCCTAAAACACAGACCGGTGTCTTCCCTGACCCACCAGCAAGACACTCATTAGGATTAACACAAGCAGTATTTTCAGGCACAGCACAAAGCATAGCTGGAACATGCACTGCTGCATTGTGCCTCCCTTTTGACTGCAACAGAGGATATTCAGCTTTCTAGTGGCCCTCACCATGACAATAGTGACACTCGTTGGAACCCTGTTGCCGCCCTGGAGATACAGGCTTACGGGGGAAACCAGGCCTCACAACCTTAGGACTGCCACGCAAGGGTACACCGCTAATATTCACTCCTTTGACATCCCCCCCAGAACATGGCTCAGCCCGACAGCCCGGTAAAGCAACCATAAACTGGCGACTTACCTGCAGCAGCGGATGTGCTCCCGAGACAACTGCTCTTTCCACGTTCTCACCACACTACACACAAAAAACCCCTAGAGGGAAGTGCCCCTACAACCTACTGGAGGAATTCCCTTCAGAAAGTGCATCAAACAGTGACATTTAGTTCCTGAATGGCGCAGCAAAAAACAGCTGAACCAAGACCAACTACAATCACACACTGCTACCCTAGGTCCAACCCCTAAGGCAACAGACTTCAAAAACCTTTAAATGGAATAGTAATTTGTCATCCACTCAAAAGACCGGACGAGCCCCCATTTGTCATGATCTGGCTCTGAGAGTCATGGCAAAAAGGGAGTTCACACCATGTACGTTTGTTTAACCAATACTTTATTAAATCAAATTCAACCAAATTAAACAATCAGAAAGGATTTAAAGTTATGGAGTGTGTAGAAGCAGTGGTATCAGTGGTGTAGGGTGTGCATTAGTGACAATTGCGAGTGTGCATGTGTTGATAATGTGAAACAAAAGCAAAGAAGACCAAAAATATCAAACTGAACTAAACCAA
>NW_020854709.1:0-1527 GCF_000972845.2 Larimichthys crocea | reverse complement strand
GTTTTGGCGTATTCACACACCGATAAAACATTAATTTTAGTGACCTCCGATTGGCGCAATCGGGTGTCATTACCGCCGACGTGAATAACAATCTTACTGTATTTACGCTTATCTTTAGCCAGTAGTTTCAAAAAAGATTCGATGTCGCCCGCTCTGGTTCCCGGGATGCATTTAACTATGGCCCCCAGTGTCGCTAACTTCACGTTTCGGACTATGGAGCTGCCAATGACCAGAGTTGGCCTCTCAGCGGGTGTGTCGCTGAGCGGGGAAAATCTGTTTGAAACGTGGAGGTGGTGGTGTACCGTGGGTTTCAGTTTGGGGCTATGCCTCCTTCGAACAGTCACCCAGCCTCCCGGCTGCTCGGGAACTACCGGGGGACGGCTAGCTGAAGCTACCTGTGGCGGTACCGCACCGGCTACAGGGGACTGGCTAACTATCTGAGCTACTGACTGTTCGGTGGTGTGGTACCATGCCTCTAACTCACTGACCCTCGCCTCCAGAGCTACAAATAAACTACACTTATTACAAGTACTGTTATCACTAAAGGAGGACGAGGAGTAACTGAACATGTGGCACACAGGGCAGGAGAGAGCAGGAGAGGAGAGTGGAGGAGAGCAGAGAGACGCCATTGCTATAGCTAGGCTAGTTAGTGTGGCTAACAGAAACTGGTGAAACTAGCAGATAGTGGTTACTAGAGTTAAGAGACCTGTTCGTGCACAGACAGAACAAGTCAAAGGATAGTGCAGAGATAAGTAGATAGTCGCTGATGTGAGAAATGCACGAAAATCTGTTCAGGTGAGCAGAGCAGAGAGCACCGTGGCAACAACACCGATAACCGGAAGTGACACAATACGTTACCGCAAAGCACGATATGTATACACTTTGTTTAGCAAGATCTTCACAAATGAATACCAGCATGAGTAAAAATCTAATGTTAGGGTATAAGCGAACTACACGGTTGGATCACCTTGAAGTCTCCACCACCACAAACTTGAAGTGATCGTTGTGATGACATTTGAAGTCCCAGACAACCTCTGTTGTCTCATTTAGCCACTTTTTATTATTGTATTTGTATTTAACAAAACTGTATAATAATAACACCGGACACCGTCGTGTGGCTTCAAGACGTAACTCTTTACTCTGAACCAGGTAGACATGACACATTGCATTCTGGGTATTGTAGTCCTACTACTACACCTCCCCTTTATAGCTAAACTCTTTCTCCATTCAAATAAACTGTTGTTCAACTTCTTTGTTTTACTTATGAACTAAAACTGAAACACAGTATATCATTTTTTTTCCTTTTACATTTTAACCTTAGCATATCTTTGTGGTTTAACTCAAACTTATGAACTGTAACATCCCAAATAACTTTTCTTTCCTTGGGACACACAACCTGTCATTGTTCACTTTATTCACAAGTCCAGTTTGTCAGGCGGCTTTGTCACCCGACCACTTCTGGTAACGGTCGGAGGTGACTTCTGATTCTCCTGAGGAGACCCCTGTCAGTCTCCACCATATAAGACC
>NW_020854708.1:0-930 GCF_000972845.2 Larimichthys crocea | reverse complement strand
AAGTAAATAGTCTTGAAGATCCTGTGAATTAAAATAGTTTCTTACCGTATCCTTGTCTTCTCCCACATCCATATCTAAAGTAAGTGAAGTAGGATAATATAAAACTTTATTATGAAAAGGGTCAAAGCAATGTGTTATTGAACCAATATATGTTTTTCATTAATTATGTCCACTGTTAGTCATTTTTAATGTTATGAGCTTAATAAGTTCTTGTTGACAGTTAAATATTATTATTATTGTTATTCTACAATTCAGTTCTTCCTTAATATGTTACCTTTCTCTTTAGTTGTAGATGGTTCAGACTTGATTTCAGATTTTCCTTCCATTGTCGTGTTGTCATAATTCTTCTCTGAGTGTTCAGATTCATTCACTGTATCACACTAAGAAAACAAATGATTAATTTAACATTGATTAAAAACATATAGGCCCACAACACACAGTGGTACGCCAATTCAGAGCACAACAACATCAACTGGAAAGTAATTGTTAATATGTTTAATGAATTTGACATTTATAATGAAAATAAGTGGTCTGGACAAAGCATCTTTATAGAGGTATAGATTCATAACATATGACATAAGAGTAATAGTAACAATACACAAACATTAATAATTTGGTAATATATACGTGTGCATGTGTGTGTGTGCGTGTGTGTGTGTGTGTGTAGTCACATTTTTAAAATTAAACTACTTGATTTGATTGGTTGAAGAATCAACAGTAAGGGTAGGTGTCATTGAAGCATGAGACTTTATACCCAGTAATAATAATAAAAAGCATACAGTATTACATCATTAGGCTTTTTTTTGTATAGCCAAACAACAATTTAATAATTTATTACATTATACACTTTACATATGTCACAACTGTACAAGGGATTCTGATTTGGTAAAACATTTTCATTTAACCTTTTAGGAGTCAGATTTGGTACAT
>NW_020854707.1:0-7747 GCF_000972845.2 Larimichthys crocea | reverse complement strand
TAGTGATCAACTCATCCCAAAGCACCGCTTTTTTTTTTTTTTTTATAGCTCACAGCCTTCTGACAATGTGCGCTTAGAGAGGAAACCGGAACAAACTAGGAACACGCCCGTTAGTAGTATAGTAATATTAGTATTAGTCCAGTAGCGGAGAACACACCGTAGTAACGTCGTATAGTAGAAAATAGAAAAACCGGAACACCCGTAGTTACGTCCGCAAACCACACTTAGTACAGAGGAAGAGAGAGACAACCGAAGGAAACACCGTAGTAATATGTAGTCCGCCAACCACACTAGACGTAGTAGTCCGCAACCACACCGTAGACGTTCTATTTTATTATTAGAAGTTTAGTACGTAGTAAAGAGTAGTCCGCAACCCACACGTTAGCTCGTTTTTTCTTCTTCTTCTTACATTTATCCAAAACAATCAATGATGGTGGATCAGCCGCAAAAGGCAACGCCTCGCCCCGCAACGCAACAAATCCAAGCCGCACCGCAAATACGCCAAGCCCCGCACAACGCAACGCAACAAATTACAACCGCCCACGCACACGCAAATTCCGCAACCGAAAGCAAATCGCAAATTGTTTCTACGTCACACACGCTTTGCCATCATCATCATCAAACACTCCGGTTTTTTTTTTTTGGTGTAATGCCAAAAAAAACGCGCACCTGCTGCGCACGGGCCACGCTCCATTCCAAACAGTCGTCCCGACACAGGGACAGACACAAACCCTCCAGATCCTGCCACTACCACCCAAACTTCACCTATCTAATCTTCTGGGGAAGTGCCGGGCTCGTTCGAGCGTCTTATTGGCCCACCTCAGCGGGCCGAAACACTGACCACACCAACAGCCCCCGCCCGAGACCCAAAGTCCCCCCGCGGGCGTGGAGTAGTTTACCACAAAAACAAAAAAGGCAAAATACAAAAAGAGCACCGATGGACAGGGGGCTGTAACCCAACCCGCTGGGTACTTCACCTGTGTAGTCGGAGAAGCTGTTCCATGACATCACAGGTCAGTACTGCTGTGGTCACAGCAAATCACGCAGCCACACACAAGTTACGCCAAAACCAAAACACTATCACGAACAAACAACATATAACAGTACAACCTGCGGGAATAGACACCGGCCGCGCCCCCAAAATTGTTACGAACCCGATAGGGCAAGACTCAGCCTAGGGTGATTCAGGGATTACCATATTCAAGCAAGACGCCAGCACACAATTGTATTAACACCGAAAAAGACTGCAAGTGCAGTATTTATCCAAAAGCACAGGTTGTAAGTCACAACGTAAAGTAGGCTATCTCAAACGTCAGATGAGTTGCCAGGACCATCATAAAGCACACGAAATGTAATCTCTCTGTTCTCTCCGGGGGGAACCACCACACACGCACCACGCACCACTCGCTGCGGGGATCAACCCCACCTGCCGACCCGTCTAGGACACGCTGTTATTTAGTCCTGCGGCGTTGATTGATCAGTCAATCATCTGATGAGGGGGAGAGGAAAAAGATGGGCTGTTGGGAGTGGTACCTGCAATCAAGAGCAGAAGACAACAGGACACACACCCACTATGACACAAGACACACCCACTACGACACAAGACACACCCACTACGGCACGTAACAGTAATGTTGTCATTTTCCACGATATTGACATAATGTAGAATATTGCTGTTGTTGTTCCGGAATGTTGTTATGTTCTTAAATGTTTAGAAGTTCTGGAATGTTGGCAAGTTCTAAAATGTTTGGACTTTCTGTAATGTTGTCATTTTCCATGATATTGACATAATGTAGAATATTGTTACGTTCTGGAATGCTGGCAAGTTCTAGAATCTTTTCCAGTTATAGCATGTTAGGAGTTCCGGAATGTTGTCATGTTAGAGAATGTTGGCAAGTTCTAGAATGTTTGAGAGTTCCGGAATGTTGGCATTATGTTATGTTCCAGAATGTTGGCAAGTGTTAAAATGTTGGTGAGTACCAGAATGTTGGCAAGTGTTAAAATGGTGGTGACTTCTAGAATGTTGTCAAGTTCTAGAATGGTTGGATGTTCCGGAATATTGGTAAGTTTGAGAATGTTTGGAAGTTCCGGAATGTTGTCATGTTGTTGAATGTTTGCAAGTTCTGAAATGTTTGGACTTTGTGTAATGTTGTCATTTTCCACGATATTGACATAATGTAGAATATTGTCATGTTCCGGAATGTTGCCAAGTTCTAGAATGTTTGCCAGTTCTAGAATGTTAGGAAGTTCCGGAATGTTGTCATGTTATGGAATGTTGGCAAGTTATAGAATATTTGAGAGTTCCGGAATGTTGGCATTATGTTATGTCCCAGAATGTTTTCAAGTGCTCGAATGTTGGCGAATTCTAGAATGTTTGAGAGTTCCGGAATGTTGGCATTATGTTATGTTCCGGAATGTTGGCAAGTGCTAGAATGTTGGTGAGTTCTAGAATGTTGTCAAATTCTAGAATGATTGGATGTTCCGGAATGTTTGGAAGTTCTAAAATGTTTGGACTCTCTGTAATGTTGTCATTTTTTCACGATATTGACATAATGTAAAATATTGTCAGGTTCCTGAATGTTGGCAAGTTCTAGAATCTTTGCCAGTTATAGAATGTTAGGATTTCCGGAATGTTGTCATGTTAGAGAATGTTGGCAAGTTCTAGAATGTTTGAGAGTTCCGGAATGTTGTCATTATGTTATGTTCCGGAATGTTGGCAAGTGTTAAAATGTTGGTGAGTTCTAGAATGTTGTCAAGTTCTAGAATGTTTGGATGTTCCGGAATATTAGTAAGTTCTAGAATGTTTGGAAGTTCCAGAATGTTGTCATGTTCTTGAATGTTTGGAAGTTCTGGAATGTTAGCAAGTTCTAAAATGTTTGGACTTTGTGCAATGTTGTCATTTTTCACGATATTGACGTAATGTAGAATATTATCATATTCAGGAATGCTGCCAAGTTCTAGAATGTTTGCCAGTTCTAGAATGTTAGGAAGTTCCGGAATGTTGTCATGTTATGAAATGTTGGCAAGTTATAGAATATTTGAGAGTTCCGGAATGTTGGCATTATGTTATGTTCCTGAATGTTGGCAAGTGTTAGAATGTTCGTGAGTTCTAGAATGTTGTCAAGTTCTAGAATGGTTGGATGTTCCGGTGAGTTCTAAAATGTTTGGAAGTTCTGGAATGTTGTCATGTTCTTAAATGTTTAGAAGTTCTGGAATGTTGGCAAGTTCTAAAATGTTTGGACTTTTTGTAATGTTGTCATTTTCCATGATATTGACATAATGTAGATATTGCCATGTTCCAGAATGTTTGCAAGTTCTTGCATGTTTGCCAATACTAGAATGTTAGGAAGTTCCGGAATGTTGTCATGTTATGGAATGTTGGCTAGTTATAGAATATTTGAGAGTTCCGGAATGTTGGCAAGTGTTAAAATGTTGCTGAGTTCTAGAATGGTTGGATGTTCCGGAATGTTGGCAAGTTCTAGAATATTTGGAAGTTCCGGAATGTTGGAAAGTTCTAGAATGTTTGAGAGTTCCAGAATGTTGACATTATGTTATGTTCCGGAATGTTGGCAAGTGTTAGAATGTTGGTGAGTTCTAGAATGTTTGGAAATTCCGGAATGTTGTCATGTTCTTAAATTTTTAGAAGTTCTGGAATGTTTGGAAGTTCTAAAATGTTTGAACTTTCTGTAATGTTGTCATTTTCCACCATAATGACATAATGTAGAATATTGCCATGTTCCAGAATATTTGCAAGTTCTACAATGTTTGCCAATTCTAGAATGTTAGGAAGTTCAGGAATGTTGTCATGTTATGGAATCTTGGCAAGTTCTAGAATGTTTGAGAGTTCCGGGATGTTGGCATTATGTGATGTTCCGGTGTTTGAGAGTTCCGGGATGTTGGCATTATGTGATGTTCCGGAATGTTTTCAAGTGCTGGAATGTTGGTGAGTTCTAGAATGTTTGGAAGTTTCGGAATGTTGTCATGTTGTTGAATGTTTTGATGTTCCGGAATGTTGGCAAGTTCTAGAATCTTTACCAGTTCTAGAATGTTAGGAAGTTCTCATGTTTCCGGAATGTTGGCAGTTCTAAAATGTTTTGGACTTTCTCTAAGTGTCTCATTTTTACACGATATTGGCATAATATAAATATATGTCATGTTTCCTGCATGTTGCAAGTTCTAGAATCTTTGCAAGTCTGAGAGATGTTAGGAAGTTCGGAATGTTGTCAGTTTCGGATGTTGGCAAAGTCTCTAATGTTGTCAAAGTTTCTCTAGTTTTTGGAGGTTCTGGAATGTGTGCATTATTTATGTCCTGAATTGTGTTTCAAGTTAAAATGTTGAGACTACTTCTAGAACTGAATTTTCCACATATTGGCATATTGGTAGAAATTGCTTTTTCATATTGAATGTTGGAAGTTTCGGAAGGTGTCATGTTCTTCGTGAATGTTTGGAAGATCCTGGATGTGGCAAGTTCTAAAATGTTTTGAATTGTGTGTAATGTTTGTCATTTTCCCACATATTGACGTAGATGTAGCACATATCATGTTCAGGGAAGCTGGCCACAAGTTCTAGAATTTTGTGCCAGTTCTAGAATGTTAGGGTTCCCGGATGTTGGTTCATGTTATGGAGTTGCAATTTTAGAATGTTGAGCAATTCGAGCAATGTTGGTGAGTTCTAGAATGTTGTCAAATTCTAGAAGATTGGACGTTTCGGAATGAATTGTGTTGTCAAATTTGTTTTTTGTATGGCCATGTTGGCAAAGTTCTAGAATATTTGAGAGTTCGGATGTTGCCATTGATTTATGTTTCCAGACTGTTTTCAAGTGCTAGAATGTCTGGTGAGTTAAATGTGTTTGGAGCAGTTCTGGAAAAAATGTTGTCAGTTGCTTAAATGTTTGGAAGTTCACGGATGTTGGCCAAGTTCTTAAATGTTTGGACTAGTGTGAAATGTTGTTCATTTTCCATGATATTGACATACTGAGTAGAATATTGTCACGTTCCAGAAGCTGAAGTTCTAGAATATTTGCCAGTTTATAGCATGGTAGGAGTTCCAGAATGTTGTCATGTTCTTAAATGTTTGGAAGTGGAATGTTGGCAAGTCGTTTAAATGTTGGTGAGTTCTAGGAATGTTGTCAATTCTAGAATGGGTTGGATGTTCCCGGAATATTGGTAAGTTCTAGAATCGTTGGGAAGTCCAAATGTTGTCATGTTCTTGATGTTTGGAAGTTTCGGAATGTTGGCAAGTTCCTAAAAGTGTTTGGATTGAGTAATGTTGTCATTTTTCACGATAGTGACGTAATTTAGAATATTATCCATGTTTCAGGAATGCTGCCAAGTTCTAGAATGTTTTGCCAGTCCCTAGAATGTTAGGAAGTTTTCCCGAATGTTGTTTCATGTTCATGGAATGTGGCAAGTTATAGAAGATTGAGAGTTGCGGAATGTTGGGCAAGTGGTAGATGTTGTGAGTTCTAGAATGGTTGGCAACGTTTAGAATATTTGAGAGTACGGAATGTGGCCATTATGTTATTGGTTCCCCTTGGACTTTTTCAAGTGCAAGAAGTGGTGAGCTTATAGAATGTTTGGAAGGTTCCGGAAATTGTCATGTCGGACTGTTGGCAAGTTTTCTAGATCTTTGCAAGTTATAGAGGTTAGGAGTTCGAATGTGTCATGTTTACAGAATGTTGGCAAGTTTGTAGAAGTTTCAGAGTTCCGGAGATGTTTGTCATTATGGTTTTTTTCGGAATGTGGCAGTGTTAAATGTTGTGGTGAGTTCTAGAATGTTGTCAAGTTCTAGAGAATGTTTGGATGTTCTCGGACTATTAGTACGTTCTCGAAATGTTTTGGAAGTCCAGAACTGTTTTTCATGTTCTTGAAGTTTGGGAAGTTCTGGATGTTAGCAGTTCTAAAATGGTTTGGACTTTGTGCAAATGTTGTCATTTTCACGCATTTGACGTAATGTAGACTAATTCATTATTCAGAAGTGCCAAGTTTCTAGACATGTTTTGCCAGTTTCTAGTAATGTTAGGAAGTTCCGGAATGTTGTCATGTATTGAAATGTTGGCAAGTTATAAGAATATTGCGGAGTACCGGATGTTGCGCATTAATGTTAGTTCCGGGAATGTGTGGCAAGGCTAGAAGTTTGAGCAAGTTCAGACTCACGGGATGTTGAGAGTTCCGACTGTGTAGGAACTCCAGAAATGTGTGTCATGTTTGGAATAATTCGCAAATTTTCTATGTTGGCAAGTTCTAGTGTTGTTTGAGGGTTCTGGACTGTTGGCCATTCTGTTTATGTTTCCGGAATTTGTTCAAGTTCATAAAGTTTGGAAATTTCTGGAATCTTGTAATTTTCCACCATATTGGCCTAATGTAGACATATGCGTATTTTTTTGAAATATTGGTAAGTTCTAGACTGTTTTGGAAGTTCCGAAGGTTGTCATGTTCGGAATGTTTTAAGTCCCCTGGATGTTGGCAAGTTGCTAAAATGTTTGGACTTTCATCTAAGTTGTCATTTTCCCAACATATTGGCATGAATGTGAGATATTGTCATGTTTCCGGGATATGTTGGCAATTTCTAGCATGTGCTGTGCCAGTCTAGAATGTTTAGGAAGTATCCGGAATGTTGTCTGTTTATGGATATTGGCAAGGTCTGAATGCTTTGAGAGTTCCGGAATGTTGCGTATTATGTTCATGTCCGGACTTTTTTCAAGTGCAAGAATGTTGTTGGTGACGAGTTCTAGAATGTTGGAAGTTCCGGAATATGTATTTGCCGGAATTTGGCACAGTTCTAAATCTTGCCATTATAAGCAGGTTGGAGTTTCCGGAATGTGTCATGTGTACAGAATGTTGGCAAGTGTGACTGTTTCCAGAGTTCGCGGACTGTTGTCATTATGTTATGTTCTGGAATGTTGGCAAGTGTTAAAATGTGTGTGAGTTCTAGATGTTGTCAAGTTGTTGAGAATGGTTTTGGAATGTTCCGGAATATTGGTAAGTTCTAGGAATGTTGGACGTTCCAGAATGTTTGTCAGTCTTGAATGTTTGGAAAGTTCTGGAATGTTGAGCAAGTTCTAAATTTGTGGGACGTTTGTGGTTAATGTTGTACATTGTTTCACGATTTGACGTAATTGTAGAATAATTTCATATTCAGGAATGCTGCAAAGTTCTAGAATGTTTGCCAGTATCTCCATATGTTAGGAAGTTCCGGAATGTTGGTTCATGTGTGAATGGATTGGGCAGTTATAATGAATATTGAGATTCCGGAATGTTGGCATTATGTTATGTTCCGGATTCAATGTAAATGTGCAAGTTCTAGAATGTTTGAGAGTTCCGGACTGTTAGGAACTTCCGAATGTTGTCATGTTAGTGGAATATTCGCCAGATTTTCTAATGTAGGGCAAGTTTCTAGTTTGTTTGAGGGTTCTGGAAGGGTGCATGTAGGTGTATGTTCCGGATGTTGTCAGTTCATAAAATGTTTGGAATTTCCTGGGAATCTGTAATTTTCCACGCAGATTGCATAATGTAGAATAGTGCATATTTTTTGAAATATTGTAAGTTCTAGAATGTTGGAAGTTCCGGAATGTTTGTCATGTTCCGAATGTTTATGAAGTCTGGAATGGTGGCAAGTTCTAAAATGTTGGACTTTCTCTAATGTTTGTCATTTTTCCACAATATTGGCAGAATGTAAGGAATAGTGTCATGTTCCGGAATGTGTGGCAAGTTCTAGCAATGTTGGCAGGTCTAGAAGGCATTGTTAG
>NW_020854706.1:0-2621 GCF_000972845.2 Larimichthys crocea | reverse complement strand
TTTATATAGCATACTGACCTTTTTTGTCATACCATACTATGACTTTTTTTGCCATACTATACTATGACTTTTTTTTTTTACCATACTATACTATGACTTTTTTGTCATACCATACTATGACTTTTTTTGCCATACTATGCTATGACTTTTTTTTTTTTTTTCAGTATACTGACTTTTTTGTCATATTATACTATGACTTTTTATATAGTATACTGACCTTTTTTGCCATATTATACTATGACTTTTTTTGCCATACTATACTATGACTTTTTTGTCATGCCATACTGACTTTTTTTGCCATACTATACTATGACTTTTTTGCCATACTATACTATGACTTTTTTTGTCATACCATACTATGACTTTTTTGCCATACTATACTATGACTTTTTTGCCATATTATACTATGACCTTTTTATATAGTATACTGCCTTTTTTGCCATACTATACTATGACTTTTTAAAATATAGTATACTGACTTTTTTGCCATACTATACTATCCCTTTTTTAAAAAGCATACTAACTTTGTTTGCCATACTATACTATGAAATATACAACCCGGCCCACCAGGAAGAAGAGTTGTTTTCTCGCAGTTTACACTCGGCCTTTTGACGCAGCCCTCAAAGCCACTGCAACCGCTAAGATGCAAACCCCGACTTCAAAACGCTTAGAGGCCAGCGCTCAACCAAGTGCGCTACCCCGGCCAACAGGGAGATGTTTTTTTTCCTCGCAGTTTAACCCCTCTTTCGTTTGGCGCACCCTCAAAAGCACGCACCGCGTAGAGTAACCCACATCCACGACTTTAGCGGTTACAGGCGCCGCTCAACCAGTCTGCTATCTCGGCCCCACAGGGAGCGATGTTTTTTTCTCGCAGTGTACACACCTTCCTTTTGGACGCAGCCCTCAAAAGCCACTGCAACCGCTAAGAAGATTGTACCCACACCCACACACTTCAAAGCTCAACAGGCAGGCGGCGCTCAAACCAATGTGCGCTAACCGGCACACAAGGCAGCAAAATTTTTTTCTCGCATTTACACTCTTCATTTGGAACGCAGGCCTAAAAAGCACTGCAAAAAACCGCGTAAGATTCGAACGCGCACGACTTCACCGCTCTTAAGAGTCTTAAACTTTGGGTGAGCCAGTAGCTCATTGTGTTAGAGTGCTAGTTTGAGGCTCTGAAAGTCATGGCTTCAAAACATTCTGGCCGAGAAACCTACTGTGAGCTTGTGAGCCAATAGCTCTTGGGTTAGGGCTGTTTTGAGATATTGAAGTCATGGCTTCAAACCGTATGAGAAAAAAGTCATAGTATAGTATGGCAAAAAAAAGTCAGTATACTATATTTTAAAAAGTCATAGTATAGTATGGCAAAAAAGTCAGTATACTATATTTTAAAAAGTCATAGTATAGTATGGCAAAAAAAAAGTCAGTATACTATATTTTGTTAAAAGTCATAGTAAGTAGGCAAAAAAAGTCAGTTACTAATAATTATTAAAAAGTCATAGATAGTAAGATGGCAAAAAAGTCAGTATACTGAAAAAAAAAAAAAAAAAAAAAGTCATAGCATAGTATGACAAAAAAGGTCATAGTATAGTATGGCAAAAAAGTATAGTAGGGTAATGACAAAAAAGTCATAAAGTAATATATGGTAAAAAAAAAAAAGTTCATAGTATTATGGCAAAAAAAATCATAGCTAAGGGATATGCAAAAAAGGTCAGTATGCTATAGAAAAAAAAGTCATCAGTATAGAAGGGCAAAAAGTCAGTATAAACTAGAGATATACTGATTTTTAAAAAGTCGAGTATAGTATGGCAAACCAAGTCAGTAAGACTTTTTTTTAAAAAAGGCAATAAGTTATAAGTAGGGCAAATAGTCATAGTATAGTATGCAGAAAAGTCTAGTATAGTATGTAAAAAAAAAAGTCAATATACTATATAAAACAAGTCAAATAGTATCAGGATGAGCGAAGACAAGGAAGTTATCACATAGTATTACAAAGTCATAGACAGATATGCAAAAATGTACAATGGGAACAAAGTCAGTATGGCTTTGGTAAAAAAAGGTCATCGTATCGTTTTGGCAAACAAAGACAGGGGGGGGGGAGGGGGGGGGGGGGGGGGGGGGGCATACTAATAAAAAAGGTCATAGTTATATATGGCAAAAAAAGGCAGTAGAGTATGCAAGAAATGCAGTAGAAACTTAGACACGATAATACTCTGTAACTAAAAAATACAGCCATAGAAATAATAGGGCGATAAAAAGTCATAGTATAATATGGCAAAAAAAAGTCATATAGTATAATATGGGCAAAAAAAGTCATAGTATGTATGGCAGAAAAGTCATAGTTATTGTGATGGCAGAGAAGGTTCATAGGTCTTTGCCCAAAAATCAAAGGGCATCTACTACAATTAAAAAAACATATATGATGTCGTAAAAGTCCAGTACACACTAGTAAAAAAAAAAAAAATGTGTTTTATATAGTGTACTGCCCCTTGTTTGCCATACTAAAACTCTGCTGGTTTTGCCATACTACTATGCCTTGATTTCTATGTAGAACCGGAGTTCATGGGCCACATAGCTCAGTCTCTGTGTTGGAACACTGAGCGAGCGACGAATACTCGCCG
>NW_020854705.1:1404-4701 GCF_000972845.2 Larimichthys crocea | reverse complement strand
AACTTTCTCTTTCTCTAAACACTAACACTGTGTGGATACCCAAACATCGCATCGATATGTGACTGCTGGACTTTTAATTCCATTCGCACCAAAACAAGCAAATCTTTACGAGACTATTTACTATTCAAACCATTAAAATTAAATGTAAATGCTTAAGCAGTGTCACTGCGTTTGCCTTTGATTTCCCCCGAGTTAATCTGATATATACATCTGATTTATAATTCAGTCATATGATTTACAAATCAGTACCACAGAGACGACTAGAAGCTTGTCATTTTAAAAGTGTAATTATAGTTATCGTAAAATATTTTTGCAAGCTGTCTGACAGTATTACACACTTAAAAACTAAAAGTGGGATTATTGAGACAGCGGTTTATGTTAGAGTAGCGAGGAGCTTCGTCTCACATCTTTAAATCCACTGATTCATTTTATGTCAGCAATAAAAAACATGAGCTGATTCAATTTCTCAAATGAATTGACTTTTAATTGACTGCTGGAGGTACAATAACAGCAAGTGAAATATACTGAAACATCAGATTACAGTCACCATGTCACATTACATAACTTACATAACGTTACTTCTAAGTCTTTACGTGACGTGTCAAACATGCTGCTCTCTAAAGGAAATTCATTCACATTGAAATGAAAAAGAAAAGATGCATCTTTACAGAAGCAATGATTCATTCAGACTAAAATATAACTGCACAGTCGTGAACATTAAGGAGTAACTTCACGACCTAACTACGCACAGTAAGTCTCTTTTTTTGTGAACAATGTCATGTTGAGCCTCATGTCCAAGTACTCGGGCCTTGTTTGTTTTTTCCCGGTGGTCCTTTGCCGTTTGGCTGCCCTCCTGTCTCTTTGCTTTGCACTCCAGCTTCAGCTAGCCTGTCGAATAAAGGCACAAATGCACAAAAATACCATTAAATAAAAAAATATTTGAACGCAATAAAATAATAAAAAACAATGTAGGATTCTCCCTACTTTTTGGGCTCAATTCTCCATTTCAGATTGACGTCAGTCCATCCCTGACTTGCCAGCGCTGCACTGAGCTGAAGAGAAAGAAAATAAATGCACTGATTTTTCTCAATATAACCGCACCATCCTCTTTATTTATCAATTCACATCCTCAAAATAACAAACCAGAGAAAGAGCATTTTACCTTCTGGAGGATCTGGGTGCTAATAGCTGGATCGGAGATGTCGGCATCAGTCCGAAGTTTCACCCTCACCACTCTCCTCAGTCTTGAAACTGAACAGTGCAATAAACACGTAGTCACAAAACAAAGAAACACATACAGTACATTTTGATAGATCAAACCCAGAAGATTTTTTCTTGTGTGTTGTTGTTGTTGCTCACCTTGATGGCAGATGAAAGGACGCTCAATTTCACAGTAAACGTCATCCCATTTATGTTGCTCGTTCTCTGCAACACAGAACTGTTTATTAAGATAGTTATTTGGTCTACCACTCTGCCAGTGCGTGAAGGAGCTTTGGGATTTGTCAGACCAAACCCACGGCACTCTGTACAGACCAATCCAAACTGTCCGAGCATCTGATTTTGCAGCATTGACCTCATTGTTTTGTTCGACGTTCTCGATCATGGCCATGTCCGTGTAGTGTGCTCTGCAGTACTCTAGAGCAGAATCCCATGGTTTTGTATTTCTGATTAACGCGTAGGTTCTCTTATTTTCATTTGAAGCTGCAACAGACAGAAAGAAAACCAGTGTAAAAATGAATTATTGTTGTTTTTACATCACAGTTGTTGTGTTGTCTTCATCGGGATGTCTAGTAAGGCTGCCACGATTAGTCGATTAGTCACGATTATGTTGGAAAATCATTGACAACTAATTTAGTAGTCGACGCGCAGTCGGCGTCAGGCCTGACTGTACCGTAAATGATACCATAACACAGACCCTCCATAAAAATTTGTGATGTTGCGATTTGAAACTTTAACGCAACTTCAGTGAATCCCCGTGAATTCAGGGCGGTGTTGCAATTTTAACCAATCACCGCGATTTTTCCGCAACTTCCGTGCAGTCTGCCCGGGGGATTGAACTCGGCGGGTCAGGGACGGCTGCACGGTGCGGCGGGATCCCCTCGTGGGACGTCTCCCTGGCGCTGCGCATTTTCTTAGGTATGTGTCCACATTAGTCGACTAATCGAAAAAATAATCGTTTGTGGCAGCCCTAATGTCTAGAGTGGGGTGGCTTTGGCTCAGGCCTTTGACAGCACAAACCAAGTTCACAGGTAGACCTGAGATATACCCCCAAAAGCTTCAGTCCTGAGGCTGCAACATTTTCTGTGAAACTGATAAGTGAAGGAATGCAGTGTGTCTGTCCTTGACAGGTCAGTAAGTTAAATCCATGAACAAGATTTTTTTCTTACCAGTATAACAAATAAAATAGTCGCCTATTTCACAATTCCGATCATTCCATTTTCCATCAGTGGTCATTGCCACACAGGTTTCGCTACTTCCGGCATGTTGTGGTTCATTTGTCATCCAGTTGCTGTAACCGGTTTTGCTTGTTTCATTAGTTGCTGACCATCTCCAGGAGTTGGATTCACTGCCCATAGCATACTTCCAGGATTGTGGATCATCCCACAGTCCTATCCATGCCAGTTCATAGCTAAAGGTCGGCTCGAGGCTGTTTATGTCATCCATGTTTTCGAAGGTCGCCAGGTCAGTGTAGTTCTCTCTGCAGACATGCCGAGCATCGGTCCAGCTCATTTTCATATCAATGTAGTAGTACTTTCGTGGGAGGAACTGAGAGCAGGAGTTCAAGTGATATCCTAAAATATGATGATAGAGGGAATGATTAGTATTTAGTGTCCTCAAATTGGATTTTAAAGTGTCCCTTGAGTCACTCGAACTGTATTTGTAGTATTGTTATTTTTAGTACTCATCTAAAAAGAGAAAGACACAATCCACTCATAACAGTAATAGCCTTAAAGTATGGGGTGCCGTTTGTAAAGCGTCTCGCTCTGAAAATAACAGCAACATTTTGTCACATTTAGCTAAAAACAATGTTTAAAAAACTGGTTTGAATTTTTGAGAGTCACTTTTTTGCACATTTAGAACAATATTTGTGAACTTAGAGATATTTTAAATATTTAAATCCAGATGTTAAATGTAAAATCTAAATGCTAAATCTAAATCTAAATGCTAAATCTAAATGTTAAATATAAATCTAAATCTAAATGTTAAATATAAATGTTAAATATAAATCTAAATGTTAGATATTTAGTTTCACCCGAAACATTTAGCTTCAACATTTAGATTTATATTTAACATTTA
>NW_020854705.1:0-1234 GCF_000972845.2 Larimichthys crocea | reverse complement strand
TTTTTCTCTAAATTTGTGATTTACAAAAAAAAATGCTCTCGAAAAAAAAAAATCAAACATGATGACCTGAGATCCCAGCCCCCCCCTTGAAGAAGTTAACAACAAGTTTTGGTCATTCGGGAAAGTAATTCTATAATTTGTCAAAGCCCAATACATCCGATCACTTTACGCAAGATTCAACCTAGTCTCGCCTGTGGGGGTTTTTACTGTAGGTAACAAATTCTCTTTTCCGGATTCTTTTTAATCTTAAATCGTCACGTAAACTGTAAATGACACTCTGGCCTTACCGACGGAGAGGAGAAACAGGGTCTTGAAGGAATTCATTTCTGATTTTTGCTGCAAAGAAGAAGGAAATGTGTAAATTATACGTATGTGATCAGTTGTTGGATACATTTAAAAGTTTGTCCGATATTCCTGGGAGTCATGGGCTTTATTTAGGGTAGATCACAACATTAGTAATGGTTAATGTTCATACTGTACGTGTCAAATTGTTTGTTTGTTTTTTTATCCATGTTAATTTTGTACAGTTTCTGCAATATTTTACATCTTACAGTTTTGAAAATAAACACATAAATAAATAACATTCAAATCAAAGTTATCCCAGTTTCTGTTTAGATGTTTAGAAACCTTTGGACCTGCAAATCATCAATGCAATTTATCAAAATTATTTTTTTAAACAGTGATTTCAAAACTCACAGCAGTTATTATTCCAGTGCAGTCCTTGTTTATTGTAAAGGTGCAATGCTTTCTATTCTAATTATTTTACTACTCCCTGTAAATAAAAGTATACTCACAAGTTTTAAAATGCAGGTCGAGATCTTCAGTCTTTGCAACTGTTCCTCCAAATATACACACCACGCACAAGTGAGATATCTTTGACTCAAACTCTTCACAGCCATAGATATTTAGCTGGACGGTATTTACATATGCAAAGCGTCCTTCTGGTACAATTCTTTGCAGGTTTGCATCATTTAAAACTCTCTCCCTTTTTCTTATTTTATTTAGTTTGTTCAGATTAAATGTCCACTTTCAACAAATTAAGTGTTTAGAAGAGTCAAATTAAATAGAAGAGGAACCAAACCAGCGTAATTTGCATTTCTACGGACTATATGTGGTAATTTTGAGTGAAAATGAATCAGTCCTTGCCGCAGCGGCCCAGCATCCGAATCCGACCTGCGGCTCTTTTCTCTCCTCACATTCCTTCACTTGTTCATCTGTCTCTGTCAAATAAAAA
>NW_020854704.1:0-520 GCF_000972845.2 Larimichthys crocea | reverse complement strand
AGCTTAATAAATATATAAGCTGTAGTGGATGTGAACACAAACCAGGTGTAAAGGCCAACTGGGGCGCTTTAAGCTCAAGTTGCAAGTCGTGTGTTACGAACTTAACACCCTTAAGCAATAGCAGAAAAGCCATGTTTAACATTTGAGGGTCCACACATGGGTTATATACTGCTTGGCACACACAAGTTAATGACCTCGTCATCTAGCCCTCAGTTGTGAAACTATTTGAACATAATTATTGGCATAATTGCTGTCAGAGCATGTACTGACTTTTCAGGAAATACCAGAAAAATGTGCCAGATGGTTTTCTTACACACTACCATCCCGGTAGTCAGCATTAGAAACACTACAAGGAAAAACTACAGGCTAAGGGCCAGGTGGTGATCCTGATATGACCAGTTATGGATTTCAAATCTCTAGTCCCAGCCCCTGGATCTGATCAGGGGCCAAAAAAGAGAGGACCAGCTGAGGAAACAAAATCCAAAATGTGAAGTATGTACTGAAATACAGTTTACCTTTA
>NW_020854703.1:0-785 GCF_000972845.2 Larimichthys crocea | reverse complement strand
GCTGAGGTGAAGCAGTGGTTGGAACAGATGGAGGAGGCATGGAGTGTGGATTGTCTGGAGATGGTTGATGGAGAGCAGGCGGCAGGAGGTGGAGATGGTGGTGGACCTGAGCTCAAGAGGATCAGTGGTTAGAGATCGGTCAGGAAATCAATGGGAAGCACAAGGAACAATAGTTTAAGGCGGTCTGGACGTGAACTACCACAGCGGCTGAACAAACAATCTGACAAGGCGTGGGAGGAAGGCCAGGGTTTCTATGCAGCTGGAGTGATGACTTGATGGAAGGCAGGTGAGCTTCATCTGTGATTATCCAGGAGGGAACAGGGAAATGTGCCACGCCCACAACACAGACAGAGACAAGTAAACACAACACAAGGATGGAGAAAACAAAGGGGAACACACATCGTGACACTTGAACTTGATCCACTGAGCTCATAGTTGCTGATAAAGTGAAGAGCTGCGTGTGTGTGTGTGTGATAGTGCAGGTTAATTGTCAATGCGGGTGTCATTAGTTTGTCTCTAAGTGTGATGAACTGGTGACTTGTCCATGGTGTACCCTGCCTCTCGTCCAACGGCTGCTGGGATTGGCTGCAGGCCCCTGTGACCCTGAATGAATGATTCATGTTGATATGTAAACATATATCGCTAGTAGACTTGTCAGACGGATGAGTGCATGAAGAAAATCTTATTTTAGACTGGTCTTTGCATCATCAGTTGTTGCAGTGGATATTATAAGTGTGTGTGTGTAGGTGTGTGTGTGTGTGTGTAGGTGTGTGTTATTGATGGAA
>NW_020854702.1:0-639 GCF_000972845.2 Larimichthys crocea | reverse complement strand
TTGGACACTGGTCTAGAGACTGTCCTATGACTGCTTCGGATGAACAGGCACGAGCACACGGTATGTCTGATTGACAGGGACAGGACGAAGGGCGAGGGACATCACTCGAAGGCTCTGCAGAACAGGGAAGTGAATCACACACACAGCCACATGCATGTTTACATAATGATGATAGCCAGGAGCACACACACCAGCATGTTCATGCTCATGTACATAATGCTATAAGATATCTTGAACAGAAAAACACACCACAGGTTGAAACTTATGTACAATATGCAGGTGATCCTAAAACTGTTTTTCCTTTATATGCGTTGACAATAGAAGGGACTGAAGTGATGTTTTTGGTAGATTCAGGAGCTACAAATTCTGTGATTATGGCTTCCACATTTTCACACACACCAAAAATGACTGGTAACCATGTGTATTCTGTCGGAGCATCTGGCCAATCGATTAAAGAGAGAGTGAACGCTCCTCTGCGGTGTATTACACCAGAGGGGGAGCAAATAAAGCATGCATTCTTATTCTCACATCTCTGCCCTGTTAATCTGCTCGGCAGAGATCTCATGTGTAAATTGGGGATATGTTTGATATCTACTCCGGACGGGTTAAAGGTAAGTTCTCTCACCTCCCTGACAGGAC
>NW_020854701.1:0-7832 GCF_000972845.2 Larimichthys crocea | reverse complement strand
GTGGATTAGTTAGTGTTAATCTGAATGAAATTGGGTGTAGTTTTGAATGGTAGTGTGGGGCAATTTACTATCTTTGTTGGGGAACTGTAATGTTTATTTTCTTGTGACGGAGTTGCTTTGGAACGAAGAGGTATTGGTTTAATATCTCTGCAGAGACCTTTTTGGTTTAGTTATTGGGTGCCGTGTTTGTTCGTGCAATGATTTAATCTCATACTTTGTTCATTGGTTGTTTGTTGGATCGATGTAGGGAGAGTACACTACTGGAGCGCCGATGAGCGGGTAAGAGTAGAAGAACTAGAGGGGGTAAGTAGTGGGTAAAAAGCCCCTTGTCCCCGAAGCTGATGGCCGACGGTGTGTGCGTGTCTGGTGCCCCGGTGGGGTGCCTCCAGGGCCTTGGGTGGTGATCCCTTGTGTGCGTGCGTGACCTCCGTTTTGAGATTTCTTTCTTTCTTTTTTCAATTTGCAACATCACGTTTCTCCGTTGTGTGTGGGTGACTCTTTCTTCGGCGACTCACCTCTCTATTCCCCTTTAAGACCCCCTTCCCCCGTGGTAAGCCTCAGCTGGTACTCCCCTTTTTGTGTCGGGGCCCTCCTTGTTGTTTATGCACCACGTCTTTACGAAAACATTCTGTAAGTAACACTGTTCCGCTCTAGCCTCCCCGGATGTAACTTGAATTTGTTTGTCAGTACATGGCTACTGCAACACCGCACCCTCTCCGTTCACTCCCGGAAAATCTCCCATTATCTTCAAGGTGACGTTGTGGGTATTAAACATACTAAGTAAGTATATAACCCCCGTGCCGCCATTCAAATAAGCGCACTGCAGCTTCAACTCCTCCAAAACCATGCACCACAGTTTTAGTGTTTTCTACATTCAAATGTACAGCCACTCCAGAACGCATCAAAACTGACTTTCCTTAGGTCAAACCAAAACCAACATAACTTTTATAATCCATGTGTGTATCCTGAATGTAAAGATGAACAACCTTCATGCTCTTATGTCATTCTACATGTAATATTATTTTTTCACAAATGGTCCGTTAAAAAGATTAACACAAGTTAATGAAGCTGTTTTGTTGATATTCTCGGTGGGCGGCGCTGACCCAATCCTTTTTGAGTGAGCAGAACTCGTACGTCGACGTCGCCGCACATTTTGGATGTGGTAAAGTAGAGCTTTGTTTCCGACAGATATATTTAGTGTGTAATACACTCGGTCTCACATGCACATGCACATGCACACACACACGATGTACAGGGTCAGCTGCAGGAAACCAGTCGGTCGGTGGGACAGAACCCAACACCAAGCCGGTGAGGCGGTAGAAGCCGCGGAGGAGCGGCCGCAAAATAGTAGCAGCGAAGCAGTAGCAGCGAAGCCGCAGCAGCGAAGCCGCAGCAGCAAAGCAGCGGTAGCCGGTAGCCACAATTAATCAGCGCTCGTCTTACTCAGTTCAGCGTCCCACTAAAAGTCCGGTTCAGTCCGGCTACATAGTCTCCCGTTCAAAGAGGGAGAGGAGTGAAGAGTCGGCGTAGCGGGGGGAGACAGCCACCACACGGCAAAGCGATCAGCTAATGATGTGCTGATCGACGGCAGTTATCATCAATATATCACCCGGGCTGCGACGGAGACGCCGGCTCTGTGCTCGGATGCAAGCAGCACACACAGCGACCCGGAGGTGGACGGGCTGAAGAGGCAGGAAGCGAGAGGTCAAGGAGAGGGGCATGACCTACTTTTATCCCCTCTGCTCGAAAAGCAATTGGCAAATAGGCCAGGGAGGGCATGATGCATAAAAACCCTATGCTCAAGGTGGCAGCGATGCCTCATACCACTACATTATTATAACTGACTATGTTAAACATTTAGACTGTAAAAAGTCTGAATTAAAGGGTCGCTCAACCAAATCACAAAAAAACAATCTCACATGCTTGACTTAAGAGAGAACAGTATGGTGGCCATATGACAGGAAGAATATGATTCTATATCTGTGTAATCCCACAGATTCCTAAACTGAGTGAACACATACATAATCTGAGGGCTGGCTGATGGAATGACTGGACTCTTAAGACAGACTTTGAAATCCCACATTGTCTGATTTTTGTCTGATTGTCTCTTCCTGTGTCCTAACCGCCAAAATAAAACATGAATGATATCCTATGGTTTATAACAGGGATGTGCAATACAGGTAAAAAGTAACGTCACAATATTAAACATGTTTTAAAAGCATTTTTCATTTTTCACTAATTCAGTGTGATGTTAGTCTATGTTATGTATATCTGAAGGATTCACAAATAATCTGTTTAATCCACTTCAGTGTGCACTTTACCTTTTAATCACATGTTGATGGTTGGTCCCACTGAAGAGTTTTAGTCTTTTGATTCAGACAGATCCTCTGTTGCCTTGGTTTGCAGTTGCAGCAATACTTTTTTATTTCTGTGCATTAGAGGAAGTGCAGCTTGTTGTTCAGAGAAATGTGATTGTGTTGAAGATTGTTGAAGCATCACTGACTGATTCTGGGATGGTTCAAAGCCTCAAGCAAAGACACTCAAATAGGGTGGGGTTATGAAACCACACCACCCTGCTGCTATATAACTCTGAAATAGTGGACAGCCCGTGATGTAAACTCTGAGAAGATAAAAGAAAGTGGATTTGTCATGAAGAGAAAAGGTGAGGATGTTTGTGACTCTTGGATTGAAGGGACTCCTTTATGGAAGAGTATGATGACTGCACAGCAGGAACAGGTGGGTTCAGACAGACAGACAGGAAGAGATTAGATAATGAAGAATCTGAAGGTTCATGCTCAAATGAAGGCTTTTTAACTATGATGTGTTTCACAGGTCAAATGTACAGCGTCAGTTTGAAATGATTTCACAAATATTGCGATGTTTAATGTGTTTATGCATTGTGTAAATGTAATAAATATGAAAGCCTTTTGCAGACCTCTCTTATGTTTTTCACTTGTTGATGTTGATACATGATCTATAGAATGAACCACAGCACTGCACCGGTCAAATCTAACTTCTGCTAAATACCGAATGGAGGCTTTTGTCACTTCCATCTTACCTTCAAACATTTTATATTTCCATTCCATCTTGTACAGAAATCATGTTTGAAAAAGTCACATACAAACACACTGCATGTATGAATTGTCTGGTTATGTTTAATGCTCAGTCCGTTGAGCCTTCAACGTCTAGAGTGGGTGACACATTTGAAGACAAGCGATCACATACAGCATCAGGTAAGTTCTTCCAGCTGTGGGATGCAGTGTTGGTAGGATCTGTATGAAGCTGTGAACACTTACCTAGCTTACTTGATGAATAATTGTTGGCTCTTCTGTAGTTTTTCTTTTTGTTGGTGTGCACCTCCAATAGAGCTCCACCTATTGACTCACTGAGATAATGGCTCACCTCTTCTAAAATGGTCATCCCTTCTTCCATCCCTTATGGCATTTTATCAATGCATGTGAAAATGACTTCTATTTAACACTGGAAATAGAATTAACGTTCGACATTTAGGGGGGCTTTATGATAATCAGTCTATTACCTATGTCAACGGTTTTCAAAGTGTGAGGCGCGCCTCCCTTGGGGGGCGCCAGAGGACTTCAGGGGAGGCGCGGCGGGGGAAAAAATAAAAATATATCTTACAAAGATATGTGTCTCATCACTGTGCGATGAAAACTCGGCGAGCTAGCCCCCAAAGAGTAGCAAAAAAAAATCCACAAAACGACACAGTATGTCCAGCGCGAAGAAACGCTGCTAATGTCTCCTGCTATGTCTCTGCTTTAGTTTGAATCAGTCACGAAGCTCCTGGTTGTTACATAAAGACAAAGAGGCTTTGACAGTGAAGTGTGACCTCTTGCTGCGATATACTACCTTTGGGTTTACTTCATTCTGGATCGTCATTGGTGGGTCAAAGGTGAATGTGGGCGGTACTAATAGATTCTCCTGACTCTGATTGGTCGACAGGTGACAGGTGTCAATCATCCACACTCTGTGTTGTTTTAGCCTTAGCAGCACCGCTAGCTGCTACCTGCTGCTTCATATTCTTTAATACCGCTTGTTTCAAACATCGCGTCGTCTTAAAACTCGAAGTCTTCTTTCCTCCTCCTTAAATTGTGTTTTTTTAAGTGAAGATGTTTTTTAACAAAAATGTGTTTAAATGTATTTAAATATGTTTAAAAACACACAAAATATTTGAGCACATTCACAAATAAAGATATTTAAAATGTTTTTACAAATATGTTTTAAAAAGATGTGAATGACATGATGTCCATAGTTAAGTGGTTCTTGTTTCTTTCCAATAAATAGTATTGTCTTGTGCAGGCCATGCAACTGAGAATGCAAGCTATGAATCAGATGGGATTTAGGATTTGCCATGTCTAGCAAGTCACCCTAAAATTGACTAGAATGCAGGAAATTGCATCTAAGAAACACAACATTTTTTAGATGCAAGACCCCCCTGCTGGAAAATATGTCACATAAATGAAAAATTTCACCATCACCCCTGGTTTCATTTTACAACTCGATTACTGCCTATAGCCAATATAACACCTATTAATAGATTGATAACAATCAGATCAGGTCAAAGATCCACACGTAGAGTGTGTTCTTAGAACAGTTGATTGTTCTATTTTTCAAATCTGTCACACCCCTCCACAGTCAGTCTAAAAACAGTACAGAACTGAAGACTAGTCTGTTAAAAAACTGTGTGAATGGACTCCTTACTGGGTCTATTCATCTTCAGGAATGGCTAGTAGTTTAATCAGATGGGCAGCTGATCTCTGGTACATCTTGTCTTTTACTTGAACATTAGCCAATCGAATGCTGCCTCTGTGCTGTGGTGGACATCCTTCACCTTGTCGACGGTGGAGATGGTGGTGGACAATCATGACGGACCATAATCGTCCAGATTAATGTTCTCTGTGTCTTCCTGCCATTCTGGCGGCGGGATGCAACGCAGGAGAGTAGCTGGTGGGTGGAGGATCGGACATCTTTAGAACTCGTTGGTTTGGCTCTCCATTTCTGGCATTGGGCACAATGATGTGGATGGGTGCTTGTACTGCTTACACTGCCCTAAGGACCTAGAACCGAACATTGAACAACAGCAAAGACTCTTTGTGGTCCAGGTTTTGTCCACGGGGGCTTTAGATGCAATAGGTGGTATTGCAGTCATTTGATATAATCTGCAGCTGCGGGAGCTCTTGACCTGATGACATGCGGCGTTGTCCCTTTCATGACACTAAGGAAATCCTTTTACTTAAACATCAAACTTTAGCTTCAATATAAAAAACGTGGATCAGGAGTTTACAAGTCAAACGTTGACTGGACTGTTTTTGCACTTGGAGGCTATAATACTGAAGGAATAGGTGACTGAATTGGACACATCAAACCAAACTCACGTGGGTCAAGCACAGTGAGTGTCAATAATCAGAGAAGGTTGCAGTTTAGTATTCCTGGAGAGCTCCAGACAGCCCCCAGTTAACAGACCATTGCCAGGATTTAGAATCAACTGTATCACTTGAGCAGTTGCACCGGCAGGCATCCCCTGCCACAGGTATGAATACATATGTTGTAAAACTTGAGAAGCAGTAGTAGAAGCACGAAGCAATAGAAATGTATATACCAAACTGCAACCATGATAAAGACAAAAAGTTACAAAACAGAGACAAATACACTTAAGGTGATTTGAACATGAATCATGAAAGAACCACAGCACTTAATGTCAAAGATCCCATCAATATTTAAAATGATTTTTATTTTTAAAGTTAAATACAAGTCATTTTTATAGAAGAAAATAAATCAATTATAAATTGGAACTAAAATAATAATTATTCATCTTTTAATTAAAAATGGATTTTTTAAACATTCATTTGACACCAGCAGAGAAGTGATTCATGTTCATCAACGAAACCAGAGGCAAACAACATTAATCTGGCATAACTGGTTCCATGTCGTATGAAGTCCTGCACTCACCCGGATGCCACATGTAGCTGTATGGTCAGTGAGTGATGGGTGACAGATGGAGAAGGTGCCACTTTAACACTTTACAACAAACATTTCACTTTCATTTTGTACCATATACAGGGTATCTGTGAAATCCAGGGTCTGTGTATCAAGACATTATGAAGTACACAGAAAGAAGACTACATGATGGAAGCTTAAGATGACTAATTAGACTGGAATATGTTTTTTAATTACTATATCTATTTATATTCTGGGGCCGTGTTAGTAACAAGAAAGGAAAAACATGGGAAGGAGCAACTCACTTACATAATTTTACCCCGTAACTTTCCTTTGATGATTCGCCATTACCTGTCCTGTTCACTGCTGGAGTTCCATGTGGTCCCACCCGCTGTGGCACTAAAATCTACAATCTAGGGCTGCTGAATATAAACTATAAAGTTCACCTATAAAAGCAATGACAGAACAACTGCTCTGGAACGGTCACACACACCGGTCCGTACAGTTCACGTTTAGCAGTTCCAGCAATGTCCTGACAACCACCCCGCACTGACTATCAAGATATAACCAGCAAAGACATTGTTTGTCACTTTTTCTCTCTGAGACAGAGACACACCCACTGACAGACAACGGGATACAAATCTACCGTATCCTGTACAGGTAACTGAGTTACTGGGAACACTGGAAGAATGCTACTCCACTGGTTGCTTTGAAAGAGTTTTAGAGGAACGACGAGTCAAAGACCAAGCAAAGTGAAACACAAGGTGAAGTATGCTTTGGAACACACCTCTTGTCAGACAGTTGCATGTCCTTGGTATTTAAAAAAGCTGTCTGACTCCACCTATTCTCTGAATTCAAGACCACAAAAGGGAAAACAAAGTTAATTTGCTGAAACAGAGACACACTGAGAGACAGACGACAGGAACAAAGCTCACACTTCCACTGACCAATATGAAATAAGGCAGTCGGGGATACTGGGGACTACTGGAATACTTGACTATTTCCATGATTGCTGACTGCACATCCTGACAGAGACATTTCAAAAAGTTTAGGAACGTTTACGAGGATCAGCGCTGATTTCCTGTCTGGAAGAACTGCTGAGTTTTCAGCTCGCTCAGACGGGCTGCGGCTCGGTTTGTCAGCAGGATGGATTTCTCTTGTCCAATCTGTTACAACGTCTTCCACGATCCTGTTGTGCCAATGTGCCATGGAGCAACAGCGTCTGTAAAGACTTCTGCAGAGATGGTGGGCAGAAAAACTGATTCATCAAAGCCAGTTTGTAAAGAAGATCTTCAAGAAGTGACCCCCCTGTAACTTGGCATTAAAGAACCTTGTGAAGCCTCTTACTTTCACAACTTTCTCTAGAAGAGAAAGCTTCTGCAAAGTCTGAGGCCTCTGCAGTCTGCACTCAGAGAAACTAAGGCTGTTCTGTCTGGACCATCAGCAGCCGGTGTGCTGTCATCTGTCGAGATTCAAGACACCACACAACCACAGATTTCAGTCCCATCGATGAAGCTGCAGAGGATTAAACAAGAAGGTCTCATGGAATCCCTGAAGCCTTACAGTGAGAAACTGGAGACCTTTAATCAAACTAAAGTGAACTGGGATCAACACGGCAGAACACATTAAGGAGCAGACTCTCACACTGAGATGCAGTTAAGGATGAAAAAAGTTTTGTTAAGAAGCTTCACCATTTTCTGAAGAAGAAGAGAGGCCAGATCCCCCACCTGCACTGAGGAACGGAAGAGGAACAGAAAGATTCCATTTGAAGGCAGAGGATCGTAGACTCGAACAGACAGATAGCAGCTCTTTCAGTCAAGACACTTGTCAGGGCCACCAGAGACAGAGCTGAGAGCTGAAGTGTCCTATCCTGCAGG
>NW_020854700.1:0-3140 GCF_000972845.2 Larimichthys crocea | reverse complement strand
GGACGTGGCCAGCTGCATACTCAGGTGTGTCAACAACCTGGGGCTGGATGCTGCTCTGTTTTTAACTGATTTAAAATTTCTAAAGTTAGGTTGGTTGCCTCCTTTTTATCAGGGTGTTTTTAAATCCTGGGCGCTGTTTAAAACTAAAAGAACTGAGAGGCCCAAGTGGGACGTGGGCGGCCCGGAGACCATGAGTGAGTGGACGGAAGGATCGAGAGGGGGGTCAGGGTAAACACAAGCATGGGAGGCGACGAGCACACCGGCGACAAGGGCCGACCCGCGTGTTACGTCTCGGGAGGGCTTTCCTTCCTTATCGCTTCTGTCTAGAATTATTATAAGAGCCCACCGAGTGTCGGAAATTTCAACACAAAACGTTCTTGTAGCGGGTCTTTAATAGCTGGCACACGGGCTGTGGTCTGTGAAACGATGAGGGCATATGGACGTGTATTCAGCTTTCGACCACCGGAAAACCACCCATTGCGGTTTCATATAAAGCTGGATATATGGGCTATAGTCGCGTTCCGGGGGTCTTTGGTCGTTGGTTGTGGTTTTACACGACTCATCTTATTTCCGCGCTCTATCCTCCCCCCTTATTCTGTTGTGCTGTAGGGAGACAGTTGTGCGCTATCTTTTCTCCTTCCTTTTTGTCTCTCTATTTGCCCTTCTTCCATCCTCCCAGATGTATTCCGAGGCTTTCTTCAGTTCGTCGGATCCCACCTAGCACAGTCATCTTCGCTCCACCAGTCAAGCCTTCTTCTATGGCACACTTCTCTTGATTTCGCCCCCGCAGCCGCGATTCTCCGCTAGCTTCCTTCGTCGCTTCTTTCACTTGCTTGACATTCACCACGCGGATCAGGCAGTTTAAGTACAATCAGACGGACCCCCTGTGTTGTTGTCTTTGTTTTTTGTGAGTCTGCACAGCGTCCCCCCTTTTTCATCACTCCATTCGTCTTGTTACCAGACGCTGCAGCTCACGTTCCAGCTCTCTCCCTTTCCTCTTAGTCCCCCTCCCCCCCTTTCTCCCCCCCCGGCCCACCACAAAATTTTATAAGGCTCCTTTAACCAGTCCAGTGCACAGTGCCGCGTCACATCTTTCTCAGTTTTTTTATAGTTTTAAACAGCGCCCATGGATTTTAAAAAACACCTCTGATAAAAGGAGGCAAACAAACCTAAACTTTAGAAATTTTAAATCAGTCTAAAAAACAGAGCACATCCAGTCCCCATGGTTGTTGACCATTTTTCTTTTTCTTTTTAACAACCTCTCTGAGTCCCACGGCAGCCCTGGCAAACCCGTCCACGGCCTACACGAGTGTTACGGACAGTGTCCCCGCCAGTGCCACAGAGGCGCGACACGCCAACTTGCTCCGCATCGCCTTTTTCCCTTCTCCCCCTCTCCTGCGTGAGAGAACTTGCGGAGCCGTATACCTCCGTCGTCCGCTTGTTCTTGGGGTGGGTGTGGCCGTCTCCCCCCCTCCACTCTTTTCTCTCTTTTCTTCCCCTATCCGGTGTTGAGGCTCCATCTTTTCCCGGGGCTCCTTGCGCTTTTCGTTACGGGCACTCGTCCCCGCCCCGCGCGTCCGCCCGCCTCCCCCCCCCGTTCTTCCTCTTGGATTTAAATACACAACACAGGACGGATTTTGGGACCGCTCATTTACCCCTTGTCTCCGCGGGCGGGGCCAAGCGGCGAGCTCCTTCCCAAATTAAACCAAAAAAAAAAATGCACCCGCCTTCTCATCTGACCGGCGACTGTTCGGCCGGACCACGACGCGCTAGATTCCGGCCCAGGGGGGGGACCATATACAGCCCGCTCGATTTCCCCATCTTGGCGGCCCCTGTCCCCGTGACTCTCCTCCCAGTAGCAGTGGACGGTCACACCACGGGATCGGGAAATAACCGAGTCCCATCTCCCCTCCCCGCGATCTAAGACAGTGGGGAGGCGTGGGATCCGCACCACACCCCCGCCACCACGGAGCATACCCATGGCGGCACTTCTTTCCTCCCCCCTTCCTGCGGGCTGTTTAAGTCAACCTGGGGGCCATTCCAACATTCGGTGGTCGCCCAAGCGGCGGTTGGCGCGGTGGGTGATGGTCGCTTTGCTTGTGACTGATGGACAAACCCATGACCCCATGTCCCCCGACGAGGGGAGTCCCCGGAACGCGTGGTCCATGTGGGAGTGCCTGGTTGTAGTTTGAGACAAACTTTTAGTTCCGCCTGACTCCCTTGCCGGCATCTCCCGACACCTTTAGCCCTCACCAATACGCATTCTCCCTGCCATGCTTTCTCTCTTTCCCCTCTGTATTTTTTCTATTTTTTTTTTCCTTTTTTCCCCTTCCGCCGGCCCGTTTCTTCCCCCTGAGTTCGACCCTCCGTGAGTGGGCGGCCTGTTGCGGCGCCGGTCCGTTGGTGCGCCTGTTTGGCGCCCTCCCGTTCTGGCACACCCGCCTCCCCCTGCCCTGTGCCTTCGGTTGGTCTCTTTAGTCACGTTTGTTTGATGGATCGCACCAGCCTCGATGGGGCATTTCTCCCTCGCCTGGTATCAGGAGCGGTGCCTGTGAGCCTCCCATGACCCACTTGCAGTATTTCATGCGTTTCATACTACGCCGCCGATCGACCAGACCCTTGCCCCTGTCCCTCCCGCCTGTCCTCCACACTGTCAGAAAAGCGAGCCGCACCACTCGCGGAACCAGTAGCCGCTCTGCCGCCTCAACCTTTTGTCCTTTTGTCTCCCGCCCTGGAAACACATACCCATTCCCCGGAAACGGCCTACCCGCCGTGCCGGTCCCCTCTCCCTCCCTGCTCACCCCCCCCCCCCCCTCCCTTCTCCCCCCTCTTCCCCTCCCTTTCCCCCGGCCCCCGTTTCTCGAGCCCGGGACGAAACGCATACAGCCGCCCACGCAGCGACCAATGCAAGCAAGAACACACCAGGCTACCCGAAGAGGCCACGTCGCTTTCACGGACAACTCACCATACACCCATTTGGCGGGTGGGACTCCCCACCCCCCACTCCCCTCCCTTCTTCCTTCTAGCTGCCCTTCCCTGCTCCTCTCCGCGGTGCGACTTTGGCCACGCGCAGCTGTGAGCGAATAAACTCAACTTGGGAGAAATTTGAGTTTTCAAATAGCGACAAACGATGGCCCCCC
>NW_020854699.1:0-520 GCF_000972845.2 Larimichthys crocea | reverse complement strand
CTCCCTGGTGAGATGTTCCGTGCACATCCCTCCGGGAGGTGGCCCGGGAACGCCTTGGGGTCCCCCTGGGAGAGCTGGACGAAGAGGCCGGGGAGAGGGAAGTCTGGGCTTCCCTGCTGAAGCTGCTGCCCCCGCGACCTGTACCGGAAAAGCGGTAGAAGACGAACGAACGAACTTTGGTTTGAGTCATGTGACTGACAGTCCACATCAGTGTGTGTGTGAGTCAGGGGGCAGTTAGCCTAGCTTAGCATAAAGACTGGAAGTGGGTGGAAACAGCTAGCCTGGATCTGTATTTCTATGTTACTGTCGCGTATAACTCACAGCGAGCTCCACCTCAAAAGCAAATATGAATATTAATGTTTCAGAGAGAGTGCAGGAGGTGCAGGAGGTGGAGGAGGTGCAGGAGGTGCAGGAGGTTTGCGTGAGAAGGAAGTGTGTGTCGTTCTCTCTAATGTAACTCGACCATCCACTGACCTTAACGTGTGCACACGCCTGTTTATCAAACTCTGTGTGTGTGTGT
>NW_020854698.1:0-14257 GCF_000972845.2 Larimichthys crocea | reverse complement strand
TTTTGTTCACAGAAAACAGGGTGACATTTTTCTTAAAAAAAGGACGAGGAAGTGTGAAGGTCGAAAATACACTGAATACTGGTCGAAGCATGACCAAGACGTTTTCTGTCTCAACATCCTATTAGACACCCCCTTGATTAATAACCGTGGACGTAACTAATATTCTCACCTTTTATTGTGATTTCAATCGCTTTGAAATCCCTGAATATCTCAGATATCTACTTCAGGTTTGCGTTTGCTTGTTTGCTTTGACCATTACATAGAGAGTATCAAATTTACACTGTTGGATCGCATTTAGTCTGCAGTCATTGTCATGTCAAGAATAACTTTGCCTGTTTTGTAATTACTGATGTTGAAAAGTTTGAGTGATTTCAGACTCAATCTGATGGGACAAAAATAAAGCTAGGATGTACTTCTCATAGTCTGCCACTAGGTGGTTGATGGTGAAGCATGTTGACATGATGGGTGGTGCATGACTCTGTGTTTTCAGTTTAACAGGGTGTGGACTGCTGTTAACTTCTTATATCACCCTTGTGTGGTGTACTGTTGTTTTACTGAATCAGTTGAGTTTATTGCTTTTTTATATGCAGTCTGTGTATGGGTTTTGTTTTTTCCCTGCACAACACAGCACTGAAGTCCACAAGAGGTGAAAGTCGAGACTGATACCATTGATGCATGTTTGACTAGCCAAAGGGATTTGTTGCTTTAAACTTATGAACTGTGTTTCCTGAGTGTAGGGTGTCCTGAGATTGTCTCACAGTCTCACATTGCAAGTGTGATTTGTGCTTCCTGAAAAATTACACCCCGGAGAGTGTTATTTTTTAAATAGTCTTTTTGAATATGTCCACAGACTTTAAATTCGATAGGGGGGGAAATCAATATGATTAAATTTTATGCTGTAAACAGCTGTCGCTATTCGTAGGATGTGGAAGTTCTACAGTTAGTGCCAAAGAAAAAAAAGGCTGTCTGGCAACAAGGGAAGCTGCTGAAAAATCTCTTAATAATGTGATAATGTGAAAATTCACCAAAACATAGTAAATGTATGGAAAGTTGAAAAAACAAGAGGTGTGTCAGCCATAAAACATCTAGATTTCTCCAGTTCTTGTGTGATTTTGTTTTGAAACTTTCTGTTTAGAGGACATTTAGCGAATCGAATTAGCATCTATTGAAGTTTATCAGACATAAAAAACAGTCCTTCAATTGCTCAGTGTCACAGTAGGAGAGGATATCTTCTGTATCTCCCAAGATGCTATCAGAAATATGGCTCGGACATTATTCAGGCAAATGAGTCTTTTGTTCTCAGAACATTCATCTACAGAGGTCAGACATAATCTGACCTACACAGGAATAATCATGTTTTAATACACGAACTGGCGAAAGAGTCCAGAAACAGAAGGTACTCAAAAGTGTGTGTAACAAAAAACTTCAAACATTTACTGAAGAAAGGCATCTGAGAATACCTGAGTGAGCCCTTCATGTGGAGATGCGCTCATTTCTCGATTTAAGTTTTGATAGAATTGTGCAATACAATCTGATTTTATATTAGATTTTCTCTATACCGTATATCTTATCAACTAATTATTTTTTTTGGTTTGTTTGGTGAGCATGGATGATTTGTCATTGATATGAACAAAATGAGAGATATAAAAGATAACACTTGTGTTATTAATTAGATGTTCAAGTCTTTGTAAAATAATTTGATGGTCAGTGGTGTCAAATGTGGCACTAAGATCTATATATTATATGTAACTTTCATTGGTGCGGCCTCTGTCTCATAAACTATTCTCAGGGCGCAAATGTAGCCAGAACTGGCGCTGCCTGTGGCCTTACGGAGAGCCTTTCTGTATGTATTAGGACTATCTTGCCAGACTAAACGAAATTCCTCCAGTTTAGTAGCATGTCATTTGAGTTCAGATTTTTGTGCCTTTTGCTTTAATTTGCAAGTCTGTTGGTTATAACATGGTGCTAACCTCCTTTGTTTACTTATCTTCTTTTTCAGAGGTGCAATAGAGTCAAGAGTCGTTTGTAGCGGGCTTGCAACACTTTAAACAAAATGATCTATTGGTTTACAACACCTGCAATTACCTCTACTGAATCCGGCCGTGTAATGTCAGAGGTAAAAAAAAAAAAAAAAAAAGCGGGGGAAAGAGCAAATGAAATCCAGACAAAAATTTACAGGGTCTAATTTTGTCAGTCCCTGGTCTTAGGTCAGTTTGTCTCCATGAGCTGCAGAAGTGAAATTCTTGATGGAAATTGTTGCTCAGGTTTTGTAAGTTAAGCAGTTAAATGAATACAATTTAATGAATACATTTCTGACATTAACAATCTTACATATTTGTGCAGTCTCCATTATGGTTGTATTGATTTGATGAGTCACAGTGATTTATAGTGAAGTCTTCAACATACCCTTAAACCAAATCATGATAATAATTTACAACTACAAATAGTCATCAAATTCATATTGTTGTATAACCATTATGCACTGTATACATCCATGTTGTAGACATCACAGCAGGTCAGCATTAGTCAGCAAGTGATTATCAGTATTATCATAATTATTATTCAACACTGTTTGGTTTTCTGCTTTTCTTGCCATTACTGCCGTATATGATCGTAGCTTGATGATAGTTTCATTCTTATGTTTTGATGCACATATTGTACCTGCGTACCTCTATTTTATTTGGATTTCATATCTTTATTTAACATTTGAGAAAGTGCAATTATGGTTCTCAACTCATCATCAATAAGGATGTTCCTCCTGGGACTTCTGAAAGTGGTCAGTGGGGAAGCCAAATCACAATCTGTGATTTTAATGTTAACAAAATGGCTTCCCCACTGGAAGCCATTTTGTTAACAGACACCAATCAGACAGTCAGACCGTTTCAAACCTTTGAACAGGTGACACCTCTGTGTAAAAACTACTCACAAAAAGAAAATCTTCGAGATACAGACTACATCCGTGGATCAGAGACAAAATACAACAGCATTTCTTTGAGACTCATCAATCCAATCAAAGAAAATGGATAAAGCAAGGAACTCAAGACGGTACCAGAGGACCTCTGAACCTATGCAGGTCAGGGCTTCCCAGAAGAGCAGGGAAAATGGACTTGACCAAGATTGGACCGAGATGATGAGCGAGTTGAATAAAATATCCAGCAACACAGTCAAGAAAACCAAGCAATGGCGGAAGAAGTGGAATAAAGACAAGAAGCCCTTCTACAAAGCCAGGTTTCCCTTTGATGGAAGAAAAAACAATAACAAATGGTGGGAGAAGAAAAATCACCTGCAAGTGGCTCATGTGGCTCCTGCAGCTCGTGTGGCTCAGAATAAAAACACCACTGAGCTCCAGAGGGAGAAGGATAAGAATCAGCTTCTCCAAAAGGAACTGGAGCGGGTCAACGGTTTAAACGAGGAGCTCAACGAAAGGTACCAGTCTGATGTCGTCAACATCGGACAGCAGGCTAACACCTCTCTTGAAAATGAGATCCGGCAGAAGAAACTCCCGCAGACAGATTTCACCAAACTGGACGCGGCATATACTCTCAGCCAGCAGAAGTTCTCTGCTGAGCTGCAGAGAGAAAAGGACAAGTGCAAGGCTCTCCAAGAACAACTGGAGAAGAGCAGTGTGTCACTGCAGGAGGTCAACACCAGATATGAAACTGATATCAAGTACGTCAGACAGCAGGCTTACAACCTCCAGCTTCACCTCGACAAGGAGATGAAGCAGAAAAAAGCCCTGCAAGCTGACTACGACAAACTGCAGGCGGCATACACACTGAACCAGCAGAAGTTCTCTGCTGAGTGCGACACAGAGAAAATCAAGATTGTCCAACATGAACTGGAAACCATCCATGTTTCACACTGCCAGCTCAGACAGTCGTACGAGACTGATGTCGTCACTGTCAGACAGAAAGCTGAGACCCTTCAGCGTGAGCTTGACAGAGAAACCAAGGCTCATGCAGACACGGTCTCAGAGGGCTGGCGTGTGATCAACACACTGAGGGCTGAGCAGGATGCCCTTCGTCAGAAGATGGCAGAGGTCAATAACATCCAACAAAACACCTTCAAAAGGGAGAGGACTTTTGACAGAGAGCTGGAGGGGCTTAAAGCCCAGCTCAAGGAACAAATCTCAGTTAACCTCAAGCTCACCACCGAGCTCCAGGCTGAGAAAGAGGACTATGGGACTCCCCGAAAAAGATGCAGACGTGAGGAGAAAGACGAGTGTGAGCCAATGAAGAAGCAGGCAACCATCAACTCTGGATCATCCCTCGGACGCATAAAAGACGTTGAAATGTCTGAGACGAATCTTACAGAGACAACAAGGACACCATCACTCTGGAAAAGTCCCCATCACTTTCTGGGACTGAAGTAGGTTGACATAAAAAGATGTAGTGGGTTTCCTCCGGGTGCTCCGGTTTCTCCCACTAAACAAACCAAAAAACATTAAATTTATGTCACCTACATATACCTTAACATCAACACAAATTTTATTCAGTGGGTTTCTCCCACAAGTGTTGATGCACTAAAGACAATAACAACAATAAAAAAAAGAAAAAAGAAACATGTTCTGTGTTTTAACACCATAAGCAGCATGATTTAAAAAAAGCCCTAAAAAATATATCTGCATATAGGTTATTTAGTTTATTTTGGGGGAAAAAACAACTTTCTAAACATTAATAGGTGCCATATAAAAGTTTAGGATAGAGATATTATATTATATTATATTATATTATATTATATTATATTATATTATATTATATTATATTATAGAGCTCACTGAATTAGCACAAAAGAAACAATTCATCCCCACGTTTTGATAAATTAGGGGGCAGAGGTAAGGTGCATATGTCGAGCCAGGACAACAGATTACGGTAGTCCTGTTTTGGCTGATACAGGTTACTTATGATGAGAGTACATTTTGACAAAGAGTCTACAGCAGCAATCACTAAGTGGAACCCACCTGAAATCATATCTGGCCCGCTTGATTATTTTCATCATACACACTGATAGATGTAGATAGAGCTCTGTCATGGCAGCAACAGTTAAACACAGTATCCTCTTTAGGAATTTAGATTAAAAATAGAAAGTTCATTTTTTCAGAAATCATTTTTTTGTTTTGTTTTTTCATTTTGAATTCAGAGCTTTTGTTTGACTGAGGTTCAAAGGATTCTGTTGCCTGCTTGACAGGCCGCTGAAACAGCCGACATGTAATGTGTGGAGCCACTGTTAATATCAGGGAGACTCCCGGAACTTCCGGGAGACTTGGGATGTCTGTATATCAGAGCTAGGTCCTGCTCCTCTCCCTGCTCCTTGCATCACTCTCTGCTCCTTTCCCTGCTCCTTGCATCACTCCCTGCTCCTCTCTCTGCATCACTCCCTGCTCCTCTCCCTGCTCCTCTCCCTGCTCCTCTCCTCGCTCCTCTCTCTGCTCCTCTCTCTGCTCCTCTGGACTCACACAGGTCGTAATGACAAGCAGCTAATTAATGTAGCTAACGCTACTTAGCAGCTAAAACGTGCTGTTAACGTTAGCTTGAGAAGCTGTAGCATGTATGAACTGACAAACTACATTTCCCGTTAACCTCTCTGTCTATGCTGCTGCTGCTCCGTTCACTTTTACTGCTGCTCCGTTCACTTTTACTGCTGCTCCGTTCACGTTCACCACTTCACCGTCACCTTTCCTGCCCTTTGAAGAATGAGAAGAGGCTCCGACATGATTTGCTGCGTTAGTTAGTTGCAGCTAGTTAATGACTCAAAACAAGTCCAGAATAACGTTGTGTGTTGTTGTGTTCACACAGTGCGAGTAAAAATCATTAGTGGCGCATTGATATTAATTATCTGCGCCCCTACTAAATGAATATAGGGAAAACACTGATATAGTTTATTTTGGTTAAAAAAATACTGTTAATACTGTTAAATGTGCTTCACACAACAAAAACATTGAGGAACTGAGGAAACACTCTTTTCGGCGAAGAAACACCAGAGGCAGGTTAATAAATGAATAAATCATAATAATAAAACGCATGATAATTTATTAAAAGAGAAACTAACTAAATAAATATAATTCAAGTAAAAGACAGACTAAAAACAGGTCCTTTTTTTCTTTTATTTTTTTCTTTGCACATTAGACCTTTTTCTGTCTTGTCATAACAAGAGTCTGGACTCACCTAAATAAAATGCAGTAGTTTTTAATGTTGTCAATTAAACTTGTTCTAATGTGTGCATTATGAAAGAGGTCTGTCCCAAACAATCGCCCCCAAACCACCAAACATTTACTCATGCAGCCATATCTGAAGCAGGCAGTGAATGGCTTGACCTTAAAAGTCCTAATGAGATCTGAAGAACCTGCCTTTCAATTACAGTCTAAAGACTCAACTTTAAAAAACTGAGAACAAGAAGCCCCACGACAAGGAAAAAGGAAAACATGTCTCTATCATCAGAGTCACCCCTGTGATCCTCATCCTTTGGAAGGATTCAGTAGACTACCTGAACTCCTCGAAGGTGATCCTAAAATACTGTATGCAAATATGAGCAGGTGTATCACACAGGTGAGCTCCTCCCTAAAAACACACAGGGTTAACAATGTAAAGCTGTTCTGCATCAATGAAGGTTGAATCAGGCTTGAAAGCTGGTGCTACTAATTCCTACAGGTGTTCCAACTTTTCTGGATTACTTATAACCCCCTCTGTCTGCATAAAAGCAGTGTTGGAAACACTGTGGTACCAGACCCTCATGAGCATCAGGTGAACAGTACTGTATTGCAGAAAGTAGTGTGTTGCTACAAAAATGGCGAGAAAAAGGCAATTAACAATGGACGAGAGACAGACCATCATAACACTTAAAAATGTAGGTCTTTCCTACAGAGAAATTGCAAAGAAATTCAAGGTGTCAGTGAATACAGTTTTCTTCACCATCAAAAGGCACTCAGAAACTGATTCAGTTGTGACCCAAAGCCACAACTGAATCAGAGGACAAGTTTCTGCGAGTTAACAGCTTGCGTGATAGGTGGCTCACAGGACAACAGCTTCAAGCACAGCTTAATAGTGGTTGTAGTAAGCAAGTCTCCGTTTCAACTGTGAAGAGAAGACTTCCAGCTGCAGGTTTGACAGGACAAGTTGCAGCAAGAAAGCCATTGCTAAGACGTCAGAATAAGACAAAGAGGCTCTCCTGGGCTATGAAACACCGCCATTGGACTACTGAAGACTGGAAGAAGGTATTATGGACTGATGAATCAAAATTTCAAATCTTCGGTTCATCACGCAAGATCTTTGCACGCCGTTGAGTAGACGAGAGGATGGTTCCACAGTGTGTGACATCAACTGTCAAACATGGAGGAGGAAGTGTAATGGTCTGGGGCTGTTTTGCTGGATCCAGGGTCGGTGACTTGTACAGAGTGAGCGGCACCCTGAACCAAAACGGCTACCAGAG
The DNA here is from genome assembly GCF_000972845.2 of Larimichthys crocea. NCBI lineage: Eukaryota > Metazoa > Chordata > Actinopteri > Sciaenidae > Larimichthys > Larimichthys crocea. The sequence goes on along the minus strand of NW_020854698.1, from coordinate 6,832 downwards.
CATTGTGCAGCGCCATGCAATACCCTCTGGTATGCGCCTAGTTGGTCAGAGGTTCATCCTACAACAAGCTAATGACCTAAAACACAAGTCCAAGCTATGCCAAAACTACCTCAGGAAAAAAGAACAAGATGGTAAGCTTGAAAACATGGAGTGGCCAGCACAGTCTCTAGACGTAAACCCCATCGGGCTGGTTTGGGAAGATAAGACGAGATGGAATTATGAGAACTTCTGCAACAGACCTGGGAAGAACTTTCTGAAGAATATTTGATTTTTACATTACATTACATTGCATTTAGCAGACGCATTTATCCAAAGCGACTTACAGAGGAGGACATAAGCTGAGAAAGGTGTAAAGGAGCACAGAGTAGTTGTTAGTTTTGTTAGATTTGTTAGGCAGGGAAGCATTCTCGAAACAGAAAGGTTTTTAGAAGTTTTTTAAAGGTAGAAAGGGATGTTGCTGTTCTAGTAGCCGTTGGTAGGTCATTCCACCATTTGGGGACAACCACAGAGAAGAGTTTAGAGTGACCTCGCTTTGCGAGAGGCGAGGGTACAACTAGACGGTTTGTATGAGCGGAGCGTAGCGCCCTGGTCGGGACGTGAGCCTTTAGCAAGACACTGAGATAGGCAGGGGCAGATCCTGAGATAGTTTTGTAGGCTAGCGTCAGAGCTTTGTGTAACTCTGGCAGCTACAGGCAGCCAGTGCAGGTCGCTGAAGAGTGGGGTGACATGTGACCTTTTAGGTTGATTGAAAACCAATCGTGCTGCAGCATTCTGGACCATTTGCAAAGGTTTGATCGCGCAAGCAGGTAGGCCAGCCAAGAGCGAGTTGCAATAATCGAGGCGAGAGCTGACTGTAGCCTGTATCAGGAGCTGAGCGGCATATTGGGTCAGGTACGGTCTGATTTTTCTAATATTGTACAATGCATAGCGACATGACCTCGCTACGGAGGAAATGTGCTCAGAGAGAGAAAGACGATCATCTAGTACGACGCCCAGGTTTTTAGCAGCATGGTTAGGGGTAATAGTGACAGTACCAATTTTCAGGTTGAAGTCATGGCAGATTGACTCATGGGCAGGGATGACCAGGAGTTCGGTTTTTGACAGATTAAGCTGGAGATGGTGGTCTTTCATCCAAGTTGATAGATCAGAGAGACAGGCGGAGATGCGTGCGGAGACCGTGGTGTCGTCCGGCTGGAACGACAGGTATAGCTGTGTGTCATCGGCATAGCAGTGGTAGGAGAAGCCGTGTGAGCGGATAACATGGGACAGCGAGGTGGTGTAGATGGCAAACAGAAGGGGGCCCAGCACCGACCCCTGCGGCACCCCCGTAGAGAGGGTATGAGTCGATGACAGACGACCTTGCCAAGACACATTAAAGGAGCGTCCAGCGAGGTAGGACTCGAGCCAGGAGTGGGCAGAGCCTGTAATGCCCATGTTAGCAAGTGTGGCTAGGAGTATGTTGTGATTGACTGTATCGAAGGCAGCCGATAAGTCGAGAAGGATGAGTACCGATGATTGCCCTCGTGCTCTGGCTGTTTTTAAGGCTTCTGAGACAGATAGTAAGGCTGTTTCGGTGGAGTGGTCACTTCTGAAACCCGATTGTTTTGGGTCAAGTAGGTGGTGATGGGTGAGGAAGTCAGTGACTTGTTTAGAGACCGCCCTCTCAATGGTTTTCGAGAGGAAGGGAAGCAGTGACACCGGCCGATAATTTTCAACCAAGGCGGGGTTAAGCGTAGTCTTTTTCAGTAATGGCGTAACTCTGGCTTGTTTGAAGGCCGCTGGAAATATGCCTGAGGACAGTGAGGCATTAATCACGGATGTGATCGGTGGGACTACCGTAGGAGCGATATCTTGTAGGAGTTTAGAGGGGATGGGGTCCAGCAGGCAGGTGGTGGGTCGGTTGTTAATGATCAGTTTGGATACCTCGTCTTCTGAGAGAGGGGTGAACGAGGAGAGAGTTGCGCTGTTGTCTCTGGGAGGTAGCAGGTTGTGACTGGGGGGATCACAAAATTGTTTGCTGATGGTCGCCACCTTGTCAGTGAAGAAGGAGGCAAAGCTGTCAGCAGTGAGGTTGGTGGCAGGTGGGGGTGGGGGAGGATTAAGCAGCGATTTGAAGGCGGAGAAGAGTTTCCGTGAGTCAGTTGTGCTGCTGATTTTCTTGTTGTAATATTCCATTTTAGCAGTTGTGACAGATGAAGAGAATGACGCTAGGAGAGATTGGAAGGTTTCCAGGTCAGCAGGGTTTTTGGATTTGTGCCATTTCCGTTCTGCAGCTCTGAGTGCTGTACGTGATGAGCGGATGGTATCAGTCAACCATGGGCGGGGCTGAGTGGAGCGTGCTGGTTTGCTAGAAAGAGGGCACAGGGTATCTAGGCATGCGGTTAGTGTGGAACTGAGAGATTCTGCGGCTGCATTGGCATCTAGCAGGGAGAAACTGTTGGGAGGGGGAAGGGCAGTAGCGACGACTGAGGCGAAGTGGGTGGCAGACAAGTTGCGGAGATTGCGTCGAGAGGTGGTCATGGGTTGAGGGGTGGTTAGGGTTAGTTCTGGGAGGGAAACCATTATGTCATCAGTTTTGCAGTTTTTGGTAAGGACGAGATCCAGTTGATTGCCGTTTTTGTGAGTTGGGGGAGTACTGACTAGTTGCATGTCAAATGAGTTGATGAGGGATAGAAAGTCTGTGGCGTAAGCTTTGCCTAGATGGATGTTGAAATCACCGAGGACCAGCAGCGGGCACTCAAGTTCAGGGATTGAGGACAGTAGCGAGTCTAACTCATTGACGAAGTCACCCAGAGGTCCAGGAGGACGGTAGATGACGATCACTGAGCATGTGACTGGAGCTATGACTTTGATTGCATGGTGTTCAAATGAGCAGTAGTTGGTGTTGAGGAGCAGGGGAGCATAGTTCCATTTGTTGTTAACCAGGACCCCAGTTCCTCCTCCTCGCTTGGAGAGACGGGGGGTATGGGAGAAGGAGTGAGCTGCGGAGAGTGCTGCCCGAGTGGCGGTGTTTTCGGTTTTAAGCCAGGTTTCGGTGAGGGCCAGTAGGTCCAGGGATAGACTGCTGGCATAAGCCGGGATAAAGTCCACCTTGTTGACAGCGGATTGGCAGTTCCATAGGCCAACAGAGAAGGTTTTGGTGGGTGTATAATGATCCAGTGGCCGGAGGTTGAATAGATTCCTGGTGCGAAGGTTGCGGCGTAGGGGGGTCCGTGCAGTAGAAACTACGGGGATCTTCTGGAAGCACATGGTGATATAGGTAGGACAGATGGAGGATAGTTTTGCCTTGCTCAGTGGACTCGCGCAGGTAGACTCGCTTGTCTTCACCCAAGTAGGTCTTCACACGAGGAGGACTTCAGACGAGGGCTGACGCCTTCCGCTGACGCTGCAGCGCAGAATGCCTGTTGAAATAGGTGCAGGTGCCACTCCCTGAGTCCGCCCTCTTTTGCAAATTACAAAAGGCTGTGGTTTCGGGGGCGTGTCACTTGTTTTCTATTGTAGAAAGAATGCCACGAGTGTGGTCAGCTGTTATATCTGCCAAAGGTGGCTACTTTGATGAGTCAAAAGTTTAGAATACATTTTGGTCTATAAATTGATTCTATGAATTTTTTTTCAACTCAAATTGCTTATTTGTTCTATCCTTTCATTTCGGAGTGCAATGACACAATGAACTGAATAATTTTCAGTAAAAAGTGTGGTGTTCTAAAACTTTTGACCGGTAATGTATGTATGTGTGTGTATATATATATATATATATATATATATATATACATACATACATACATACATACATACATACATACATATACTATACTATAAGAAGTGAACTTTATCTCGTCTTATCTTATCTTATGTTATGAAACAAGTAGCAGCCACAGTAAACTGTAGGCAGCAGGCTAAACACCTCCAACTCTTTAAAACACTTTTGCTCTGCTGTTGTGTGGAAAAATACTGGTGTCAGGATAATATCAGATTTCAGTTGCAATTTTTATTGACTTACTTTTTTTGGGCTCACTGACAAGAGATGCACCAGTTTATCTTCTAATAACAAAGTAGCTGCCTCCAGAATCATAGTAAACTTCCCACAGTAACCATGGATGTCACTAAATCTACCAGGATTCACAACAATGACTGGTCAAGAAAAGGATGTTTAAATATGTTCAGTTTTTACTAACCCGTGTCTCCTGCGATAGAGGAGATTTAGATTTTGCTGTAATATTGATCAGTGTATGTGTTTCTCAGGACATCTATTCTTTGTAGTTGCATTTATAGACTCCTCCACTAGGTGACAGAAGAACATCAGAAGCTCACATATGAACTGCTCTCCTCAGGTCACCTGCTTATTAGGTTGTAAAAGTTAATGAGCAAACAATGGGCTATTTATTCAGCAAACGTGGAGCAACTATGTCTCTCTAGCCACCTGATGAAGCCAAATATTCAGCAAGTCTTGAGAAACATCAGTGTCTTGAGCTAAAAAATTGTTCTTCTTTCTTCTCTTTCTTTAAATTTACCAAATGTAGAGAGACAAAAACACGAACCATTAATTCCACATTGATGTATAAAAAATGTATATTAAAATAGGCTTGAAAGTACTGATACACCAGAAATCATACAGTTGTCTGAGGTGGACATTTAACATGTCCCTGTAGATAAAGCACAGATGTAAATATTACAAATAATGATTGACTGAATTCCATTTATCTTTCTGGTTTTACAACACAACCCTCTATGTTTTGTTTTTTCAGTGACAAGTTAAAATGTCGAAAAAGTCTTATTTGCTTAATGCTGTGTGTGTTCAACCAATCAAGAGCTTAAAAAGGTAATAAATAAAGTTACTGAGGTAATAAGTCATGAAGGGGTGGAAAAAAAGCTTCAAATGATTATGAACATTGATATCTTGATTCTTCATTTTGCTAAATATTTCAACAGTTACCATCCTCGATAGCTGTCTGAGGTAAACGTGTTATTTTCGGTGCATGTTGCAGGGCAGGTAGGTGATAGCGTAGCTGCTTCCAGAAGGAGGAGGAGAGTGGCCTGGAACTTTCGCCTTTCCAGGTGACACAGTCTCCAGCCTTGCCAAGAAGCTGTAAGGCCTCTGGTAATGAATCAGAGCTTGACACATCTGTTGCCTCAGTTTTGATGAAAACCAAGCGAGTCTGCTGCTCCACAAGAGCTTCATGGATGGCACTCAGCAGACCAGATTCTGGACCAGGATCTGAAGAGGTGGGAACCAAAACCAACGTCCGGCTTTGCTCTATACAGTCTAACACTGCCTCTGCTACAGCTGCAAACAACCAGAGTTCAGATTAGACATTACTGCATTAAGATCTTTAGGTAGATTTCCTTCAAAGTAGATCTTAAATACGTACATTCAGGGTGATAAAGACAGAGACTGTAACCAAATGTCTCTTCCAGAACACTCTCCAGGTGGTTTCTGTCATCTTCATTCAGCCCTGCGTCTGTGTCGCTCTTGTAAGACATCAAAAAGGCATCGTAGCTCTTTCCATCTGAGCGAACGAACAACAAACAAAAACAGCTAAGTCGCTCCCGTCAAATGATGTACACAGAGACATAGCTGGCTGCATTAACCATGCAATTCTGGTAACATTTACATATAACACATTCAAAACAAATAGCCCACCTGAAATACTGCTGCAGCAAGCAAGAGTGTCTCTCAGAAAAAGAGTGATGTCCATTTTTAACTTCACATAAATAAGTGCTGTTACAACAATCACCGCCACGATAATCACAATGCCGAGAGCCAGGTAGTGAGGGGAAGGTGAAGCTGTAGGAGCATAAAGAACAAATAACTGTCATGTAACTTTCATAACTTAACTTAAGTTTCCTAAACTCATTCCTAACTTAAACGTGCAGTCGTGCTTAACATGTGTAGGTCCCAGTATCATCAAATCAACGGGTTCAAACTTAATGGTAACAGTAAACTGAATACAACACTGCTGGAACAACTATATACAGCAACAACAATAGCAAAGCCAAAGCTCCATCCATCCATCCATCCATCCATCCATCCATCCATCCATCCATCCATCCATCCATCCATCCATCCATCCATCCATCCTACCTTTTCGTGCCAAGGTGATGGTGACAAAGCTGGAAGGTTGGCTGTCACTTTCCAGTTTACAGGTGTAGTTTTTTGATAGATCCTCCTCTGACACTTTTTTGAAGACCAGAGATGCTGTCATCTTTATTCCTTCAGTATCATATTCACTGGAAAGGAAAGGAAAGGAAAGGAAAGGAAAGGAAAGGAAAGGAAAGAAAAGAAAAGGAAGCATCAGAAGGACAACTGTCAGCTATATTGTTGAGTGCTTACCTGGCTAAATGTAACATTTGTACTTTCAGACTTAGTCATATCAGCTGGTACATGCACGTGAAGTGTTTACCTTGTGTAATTGTAGTAAACGGATACGCTGGTGTTAGTGTCCACAAATGAATCCCCACTTAACCAGAACACCTCTTCATAGTTTGAATACATCACAGCTTTACAATCAATCACCTTTGGTGAGCCTAGAAAAAACAGAGTTCACACAAGACTTAAAGGTGATCATTTAAAAAGTGCTTGTATGTGGATCAATGCTACAAGATTAAAACTCACCCAGATCAACGTAAAAAACTTCACTCATGTGTGGTGAAGTGATATGCGCAGATATGTTAACTGTGCAAAAAAATGAGAACACACTTTACATGTTTTTGTTCGGAAATATGAACTTCCATGAAGATAAACATATCCAAGAGATGTTTTACTTACTGTTAGATTCAACATCAAGCACCACTGTAAAGGTTGTGTTATATATAGACTTTAAAGCTGAACTTT
>NW_020854697.1:0-874 GCF_000972845.2 Larimichthys crocea | reverse complement strand
TGTTCACGTCAGTGATGAATCCTCAATGCATACCAAAGTTTGTCATGGAGTCCCGCAAGGTTCTGTACTTGGACCACTTCTATTTAGTTTATATATGCTTCCTTTAGGGAACATTATTAGAAATTACTCTATTCATTTTCATTGTTATGCTGACGACACCCAATTATATTTTTCGATCAAGCCTGATGAAACCAATCAGTTAACTAAACTCAGTTATGCCTTAAGGGTATAAAAAGTTGGATGACCTACAATTTTCTGATGTTAAATTCAGACAAAACTGAAGTTCTTGTAATTAGACCCAAACACCTCAGAAACTCTCTTTCTAGAGACTTAGTTACTTTAGATGGGATCACCCTGGCCTCCAGCTCCACTGTAAAGAATCTTGGAGTTGTTTTTGATCAGGATTTGTCCTTTAACGTCCACATAAAACAAATTTCGAGGACTGCATTCTTCCACTTACATAACATCGCTAAAATCAGACGCATCGTGTCTCAAGCGGATGCAGAAAAACTAGTCCACGCATTTGTTACTTCAAGGCTGGACTATTGTACCTCTTGTTATCAGGCTGCTCTAATAAGTCTTTTAGGACTTTGCAGTTAATTCAGAATGCTGCTGCACGTGTTCTGTTTCATATTTTTTATTGTGTATACAGGAATGACAAAAGGCACTTGTAACAGGACACATCAGTGTCAACTTCAAACATATATGTATACACCTTTAGATTTTAGCATTTTTTAGAACATACAACAGTTACAAAGAATAAGATAAGTAAATAATAATAATAAGATAAAAATAAATAACTAAATAAATAAAATAAAATAATAAAAATAAATAAATAAATAAATTAAAAGAGAGAGGGGGGGGTTACCTCGTT
>NW_020854696.1:0-7532 GCF_000972845.2 Larimichthys crocea | reverse complement strand
TTAGTCAGGACTACTTTTTTTTTTTTATTAGTATGTGTTTACAGTCGTCCCTGGCTATAACGCGATTCACTTTTTGCGGACTCGCTGTTTCGCTGATTTTTTTGTGTGTAATTTTGCATGCTTTTTTTTTTACAGTGTACTGTACAGCATGAATGCGCATTGTGTTCGGCACCGTCAGAGGAACTGTGAAATACGCGTGTTACTGGTACTGGTAACTGGTACAGTTACTGGTAATAATTTTTTTCATGTGAGACGTGTCCGGTGGTGTTAGGGTTAGGCACTTGTTTGGGAGATTATGCAAATGAATGTCATCTACAAACACTATGATTACAAATTAAAATACACATTTTAAGGACAGTGAATGAACTGCATCTAGTGTTAAAATGAACAGTGAAAACACTAAAAAAAACATTTTTGGAAACAGGTGCTGGTCTGACATACTGCACACTCTCTGTCCATGTAGTAAAAATAATGAGAACATTGTAATAAGTGTCGAAGAAAAAAAACAGTTTGTTTTTGCCACTACACTGCCCAACCCTAACCAAACTTCATCCACAGCGCTGTCACATCATAAAACAGATTTATTTTTCCAGCGGGCACATCATGTCGTCCTGTCGTTGTTGGACTGAGATCAGAAAACGTGTCGTTCTGCAGGGCAGTGACAGACGATGTGTGTTTTATTATTTGATATGGAAGACTTGTTGTCCAGCTGTGTTGCAGCAGCCAGAGGCAATCCGATGTGCCAGTGTCCACTTTGTGTAAGGAGCATCTCACACTCTCACAGTTCACAAATAACAACTCAGCATTAAATGAATTTCTAAAATCCTGAAGGTAATGCACTTCTGGAACATTTCATTGGAGGTTTGAACAATGATGGAGCCTTGACACAACCCAAACAGCCCATCCAGCAGTTATCCAGCAGTGCTGAACCTCGCTTTTAGGTGTGCAGGACAAAAGAAAATGTTGAGTCTCTTTATTTTTAGATGGCATTTTTTTTTTTCTGAATGACAAAAAAATAAAATGATCCGAGCACTTCTGGACCTCACTATACTTGCACTGTTGTGCTGTCTTGTCATCTTTGTCCCGCGACATGCTTTTTCTTTCTTGACAGTTAAGCTCTCTCCATCTCTGGGTTGTTATTTTGGTTTGTTTCTCCCCTTAGGCCAAGCTTATCAGACAGACCCTGAAGTATTGACGCCAAAATCCCAGTCTGGTTTCTATGCGCTGCTCAGCAGGTGGCTGCACGTACACACACACACACACACACGCACAGGTTTCAGTCCTGAGGGACGAAAATAAAAAATAAAGAATATAATACCACTTCTGCCTTGACTCATATGGAATTAAAGAGCTTTCTGTCTTCTGTTTCAGATTCTTCTTTAACCTCCAGCCATCCTTCCAACAAGACAGATTTTGTAGCCTGTGGTTCATCACAGCAGGCGCGCACACAAACACACACACACACGTACACATGGATACCTAATAGATGAATCCTTGGCTAGCGAACGCTGCAGATGTCACCGCTGCGCTGATGAATGTTCATTCTGCGAGCTTATAGCTCAAATATAATTACAATCACAGACACGCAAGACATGCAACCAAATGTGTTACTAACTGTTAACACACAACAGCCTAAAAGGAGCAAGACAACGATAGCTGTGGTTCATTTCAGAGGCAGCGAGGAGTTAAGGGGTAGAGGGATGAATGTGTTTCTGCTCCATGAATCAATTTAGAAAGTGGTGTATGTGGATCTATTTTATCTTATTTATTTACATTATATATTTTCTATTTTTATTATTTAATATACATTTTTATTGTTATCTTATTTATTCAGTTTTATCTGTTTGCAACAGTAGGATCCCTACCATAGTAAAGAATAACAGCTTCACAACATCCAACCAAGTGAAGAACACTCTCCAACATTCTCCAAGTCTACTATAAAGAGAAGACTTCACAAGAGCAAATACAGAGGGTTCACCACAAGGTGCAAACCATCCAGAAACCTCAAGAACAGAAACCCAGACTGGAATACTTCTGGACCTAACTGTACATTCCTGTGACTAAATGACAGCAGTATGACTACACTAAACTGATGCAAAGTGTTATTTTTCTTATTTTAACATACCACCTTTGCAGGACCATGAAAAATCCTAAAAATGCAATTAGGGTTCTGTTCCATTCATATTTTGAACAGATTGTGGAGTTTGCTCAGCATAACAACTAAATAAATACCACACATATGACACAAAACTAAATAAATACCACACATACGACACAAAACTAAATAAATACCACACATATGACACAAAACTGCCTCGCTAGCTCAGTAGTGTTGTGACCAAGACACCTACTTGAATAAAAATCAGTTTTCCATGGACAGTTTTAGCTACTACATCCATAAAATTCACATGTGATATACCTATACCTAACATAGCTATATTTGCGACTCAGCTCAAAATGTATAGAAAAAAGATTGATGTAATCATTACCAAACTTTATGAACAACATTTTCTCTACGCTCACGGAACAGTTTGATCTCCGACATGCTGGGTACACACCTGTATTAACAGGGCAGTCTAACAGCCATGCTGAATTGTAAGGAAGTAAACCACCGCTGTACAAGTGCTGTGTGTTCATATGCATGTGGGGAAGAGCAGCAGATGGTCATTTTATGTCCCGATACCATCCTCCTCTGAGTGTTCACACATGAAGACAAAATCCAAAAAGACCCATGGCAGATATTCAGACAGAGATCTAAAAACTACAAGCTAACAACCTGTGGCATTTATTCAAATAACCGGCAGATGGTGCGGAGCAGATAGAGGAGCAGCTGAGAGGCGAGATAAGGAAACTCCACGTGGAGTCTGTTTGGTGTCCTGATCTAAACACCTCAGTGTGTTGCTGGACGCTTCAGAGGAAGTCAACGACTGGTGGTTTCCTTTAGTGTTGCGCTGTAGAGGACCTACAATTCAGGACAAATAAATAATGAGTTACATATGATATTCATTTTGAAGGCATTCTAACATGCTCACCCTTGACTTACACTAAAATATTCAGCTAATACAGATAGAGCTTTAAGCTGAAACCATAAGTCAATGGTGAACTGAAACTGTTATGCCACCTTTTACCGTCTCTATCGCTCTGTGCTAACAAGCAATTAAGATGTCAATATTGTTTGCTACTGTTTTCAAGTTCAAAGCCTCAAAGTCTGGAAGCTGCTTTAATGTAGACTGGGAGCCAGAGCTTTCAGCTATCAGGCTCCTCTTCTGTGGAACAAACTACCATTCTGGGTTCAGGAGGCAGACACGGTCATCACCTTTAAGAGTAGACTTAAGACTTTTTGATAGAGCTTATAGTAAGGGCTGCCTCAGGTCATCCCTGAGTTATGCTGCCATAGGATTAGACTGCCGGGGGACTGTGGTCCTGCACAACATCCACTACATTACTACTGTCATTATTGCTACCATATCTCCATTACACTTTATAGCTAGTTAATGATTTGCTGCCGCTGTGCATCTGTGTCTCTCTATCTCTATCACAGTTTCCATTGCTACTGTAATCATTTTATCATTCATTGTAATTCATTGTCATTTCATCAGTCATTATAATTGTACAACCTCTTCCTGAGGTTTCTTCCACCTTTTTTCCCTGTTAAAAGGTTTTTTGTGGGCAAGTTTTTCCTGACTTGAACCGAGGGTCTGAGGACAGAGGGTGTCACTCCCTGTACAGATTGTAAAGCCCTCTGAGGCAAATGTACTTTGCGACTTGGGCTATACAAATAAAATTTGATTTGATTTGAATTAAACACTGGTATAATAATAAATAAACCTATTGGTTTACTGATCTAATACAGGTTCTGTGTAAAAAGACGCTCATGATATTAGTTGTTTTACAGCAGGAATTTTATCCAAAAGTAAAGTCACCAAAATGTACCTTTGAAATTATTCATCATATATCAGTGCACTGTGACACCTCATTAGTCATTAGGTTATTTTGGCTCTTCAACATTAGATATATATTTGGACCTTTTCATCTTATGTGTCTCTCCTGATCATGATTCTGTGATGTTGTGCTGTTAGCTATCTGCCCCCCCAACCTAGCTGTCAAATGTGTCATTTTAACAATTTTAATAATGAAAAAAATGTGTCTTTATATTTGAACTCTTCTCTTTTTACTCCTGCCGTGCAATCCATATTGCTTCGACCAGGAGATGGTACAATCAGAGCCACCAGGAAGAGTCAATAGTGCTGAGACAAGGACACGATTCCTCACCAGCTTCCCAGTCAACACTGCTGATTGTGTTTAATGAGATCGAGTTCACTTAAATACAGCATGATATCAGAGAGCACACTGATAGATTAAAGTTGAACTGACTCCAAAAATCTCATTAAAAATCCTATAAAAGGTGCTAAGAAAGGTGCTATCGTCCCCCATAATATCAAATTTAGACTTTTTCTTATTCTATCAAAACTGAATTCAGGTGATTGTTGTCCGCACATCAGGGCTAGTGCAAGATTTACACGGTGTGCATTCACTAAAATGTGAACAAATATCAGCTGTAAAAAACACAAGGCACAAGTGAAGACCACAGCTTACTGAGCTACATGACATGACATTTCCTCTCGGCCACCAGCAGGTTGACCTTTTTGGCCTTTAGTGAAATATTCTGACATGCAGATTCAGATAGTAATAGCACCAAGAGGATGAATCCTACTGACTTTGGTGAGTCCCTGACATTTCTCTTAACTCTAACAGCCAAATTCTACCGGGCACGTCCCGTGTGTGCCGGGGCCGCTGGAGCTAATTGCGGTTCTAGTAAAGTGCTGTGGTCCATTTCAAAAGTGTGTGGGGGTTCTATTTTACAGCAGCTTGAGTCGATTGGAGATTCGGAAACAGTATACAGGAGATGGTTGATTTTCAAAATAAAACACTGTGCAAACTTTTGATCGTAAAAACAGCCGAAAGGGAAATAATTAACTATGCAGCATATTTACATATTTAGAAGCACATACACCAGAAAAATACCAAATTAAAATAACTTGCTCCGGCAAGTTAACAAAGTCTCAGACCAAAACAGCGTTATTGCTGCAATGTGACAAAGATATGACCGATGGGGTTCCGCTGTAAGGTTTACTTATAGTTTTGAGTAAAATATCTCTACAGCTATTGGATCGATTGTCATTAAATTTGGTTAAAATATGCATGTTCCCCTCAGGATGAATTATAATTACCCATCAGCATCAGCTGATTTTTGTGCTGATTCTCGAGCTATAATGCTAAACTAAAATGATAAACATAATAAACATGCAGCATCACAGAGCCACTAACATGGCTGTAGACTCTTTGGTTTGCATGTTTTACATGGACTCGCTCAATAAGACAAACTTTATGTTGCATTTGTGTTCTCTACGCAAACTTCACTGTTTTATTTTCAGTCTCTAGACACAATAAAGGCCACAACTGAGCTCTCCACAAGCTCCTATTCCCTGTGGAAATGCTCATGCCAGCACCCCACAAAGCGGGAGAAGAGACTGTGGAAATAGAGTAGGACAGATGAGGGATGGGTGGACTGAAAGACGGGGAGATGGAAGAATACATGGCGATGGAGTACAGACAGGAGGTGAGGAGGCGGAAAGCAGTTTGAGAACTTTCAGGCTGCACAGCGGAGAGTTTCAGAGGGGCAACTGGGCATGTGTGTTCACGTTGTGTCTATCCATGTGGAAAGCTCATAACTGGTGTGTGTAGGTGTGTGTGTGTGTGTGTGTGTGTGTGTGTGGGTGGATACAGTATGTGTGATAAGGTTTCTGGTTCACAGAAGTTTGGAGAAAATCACCAGAAGCACAAAGTAGAAAACTGCAGTTTTTGAGGATTTGAAAATAAAATGTAGCTGTTTTTCACGAGCACACACACTCTGCGCTCAGCCTGATTTCTGCTTCACATGACCTTCAGTGAAGCAAAGTCTTCCAGTAACATGATGTCATCTCTGAATAAAACATGTTGGAGTAGAGCAAGAGTTCTCCGTTAGAGGAATGATCTCATCTTTACAGGAAAAATCCGAGCACAAAATGATTTAAATGCCAGTGTCATCACACCATATCACATCAGATCTAAAAATATACTGTGCCATTATGTCAGAGGATGGTATATGCACTTACACACACACACACGATCTATGTACACACACGCATATAGAATGACTCATAACCCATTATTGAATCTTAGAGACACCATTCACCTGATTACACGTCAGTGTAGCATCCAAATGATTTAAAATCTGTTATTTGATGGTAAAAAAGTGACACATTGTTGCTTTGTCATCCCCACTCTGCATCTAATATGTCTGTTCTTGCACTATATAACTTTGTGTACGTGAAAAGTACATAACGCTTTATAGCAATAAGTCACACACCACCAACTATTTGACTGATTTTGGTGAAACTGGATCATATTTTATGGAGAAAATGTTTCCTGGTTTTCAATCTGATTCTCTGTGATTTACAGAGTTTCCTGATGGACCGAAAAGTAAACAGCTGCCAACTGTAGCTGCTGTTAGCTAATGCTAGCTCAGTTTGTTAGCCAGGCTGCCTGGACTGTGAGCTCAGAGCACAAGGGGAAGTGTTATTTTTTGTACCACTGGTGATTTGGACCACCAGGTAAAGGAGGATTTCGAACCAGAACTTGGAAAATGGCCGGTGTAATCGGGCTCAGCAGCCTGTATGGACATTAAGACAGAGGCAAAAAGAGCAACTGGGACGTTAATGGAAGATATTAAACAAGGAAAAAAGACAGATCAAGCAAAAATCCTCCAGAAAAGAGTAAATCTGGGACTGACGTTAGCTTGGTAATAAATAAAAGGCTGAAAGTCAGACACTGAGCTGGGCTTCTTGCTGTTGGACTAGTAAGCAATATTAGCTGGCTGCTATGTCTTGTGTTGTTGACCTTGCGAGACAAAGTTGTTGATCATGTGATCAGAACAAATACACATGTACAGCTGTCCACATGTACAAAAGTGTAGGCTAAAAATATGAAAATTGCAATTTGGATGCATTGATGTTTTAAAGATAAACTCCTGATTCTGTCACCTTGTTTTAGCAAAAATTCACCAGGTTAGCTGTTTTCCCTCTTTATGCTAAGCTAACAGTGTCCAGGCATAGATATAGGACTGCGATTGATCTTCTCATGCCAGTCTTGTAAAGTAAGCAAATGAGGATATTTTCAAAAATGTTGAATTATTTCTTTATAGCGTATTTCCAGCTTCCAACCTTCTGTTGCCTCTCTCCTAAAGTTGCATGAAATTTCTCTCAATATATTTGAAAATATGAACGATGACCTTGGAGGAACTCTTTGCACATTATTAAGAGCTGGAATTACAGAAACAAAATTCTAGGTATTCTGAACTGAAATACAAAACCTCTAACACAAAGCATGTTTTTTTTTTTTTGTTGTTGTTTTTTACATGGTTTTGGATGTAGGATCTGAATGGAGATTTTTTTGCTTATTTGCCAGTGCCACCCATACACACACACACACAC
>NW_020854695.1:0-658 GCF_000972845.2 Larimichthys crocea | reverse complement strand
TTCAAGTGGAAAACTATTTTAAGAATTTTATAGAGTGAACATCTGAAGAACTAAACTACTAATCTACACTGATTCATAATGTTCATCACATCTGGACTTACACAGCCTTTCTGCAGTTCCTCACAGCTGGAATCAGTCTCAGTCGTCCCTGGTCCGATGTGTTGAACTTCTTCGGGTCCAACTCATCCAGAACCTCCTCTGACATCTGCAGCATGTAGGCCAGAGCTGAGCAGTGGATCTCAGAGAGTTCCTTCTCTGATCTGTTCTCTGACTTCAGGAACTCTTGGATCTCCTGATGGACTGAGTCATCGTTCATCTCCATCAGACAGTGGAAGATGTTGATGCTTCTGTCAGGAGAGATATCATCACTGTTCATCTCCTTCAGGTTGTTGATGGCTCTCTGGATGATTTCTGGACTGTTGTCTGTCTGACCCAGCAGGCCTCCTAAGAGTCTCTGGTTGGACTCCAGAGAGAGGCCATGAAGGAAGCGAACAAACAGGTCCAGGTGACCATTTTTACTCTGAAGGGATTTCTGCATGGCTTTCCTCAGGAACACATCCAAAGGTAGGTCATTGTTTCCAAATAACTTAGAGATCTTCTTTTGGAGAGACTTTGGTTTTGAGTCACTTTGTTTGTAGTCTTTCCCCAGGAAGTCCTT
>NW_020854694.1:0-532 GCF_000972845.2 Larimichthys crocea | reverse complement strand
CTAGGGCGCATGGCGCATCCATGGCTCAACACAGGATGGCCAACTCATCAGGACTAGACTCTGCTGTGTTCTTAGACTTTAAGGAATAGGACTGTTCTTCTAGTGATGATGATGTTTGCATTTTACCCCACCTACAATGCTCAACTTTCATCCCTTCCCAGGACACTGAACAGCACAACGACCACCGTCCACACCAGTGATGGTGACAGTCATCACAACAGTGAGCATGAAGAAACCAATGGGCTGGTCAATGGTACTGAATAGACCGGCCAGAATGGCCAGAATACTTAGCAGATTGGTTTGAGCTGGATCGTTTTGCTGTCGTCTTTTACTAAGGTGGTTAGTGGCATGAAAACCCATCAACTTTCCCTTAGATATCATTCCAGCCAAGTTTTTGAAGGATGTTCTGAGTTCTGTTGGGTCAAGTCTGCTTGTTTTTATAAACACTTGTTTTAGCTCTGGGTCTGTTCCAGCTGCCTTCAAACACGCTATGGTTAGGCCTCTCCTAAAAACTCTTCTTGACTCCTCTGTG
>NW_020854693.1:0-19557 GCF_000972845.2 Larimichthys crocea | reverse complement strand
ACGAGAGTACACAGACAGTGATTATATTCCCCTCCCATCAGCCTGGAGGGGGGGGAGTGACTTTAACCATAACCTACACTCATGTATGAATGCTGTGTGTGTGTGCTTTATTTTAGTATCATTATTTACCTTTCATTTTAGGAGGTTGGAGAGTTGCTCCTGTGTGGATTATTTTTGATCATGTAGCCGGTGTTTGATCCATTCCGTACTGGTGTTACGATTGTCTGTGTCATGATCCTTTGTCTGAAAGCCGGTTATCCATGTCTGTACATCTTTTCACTGTGTTGCTGAAAACGTTTTCAAAAATGGCAAGCTGGGTTTGATCATTTATTTTCCTTGAGTTTTTGAAGTTCTTGGTGTGTCCCTTGAATTCTGCATGGGCAAGGCTGGTCAGTTTGACTGAGCCTTACAAATCATCTTTGTTATGTTTGTTTCCGGGGTTTTACAGTATTAGCAACTTAAAAACGTTCCCGTCAAGCTGAACGCCAGTGAATGGCAGCCGTCTTCCAGCTGAACTTCCAGCGGCTCTGCAAAGTCGTGAGGGATAGACCCCTCCTTCTCCCTGGGCGTGTCTATTTTTACTTTAACTCCACCATTCATGTGATTAAGGGTTGACCCGGAGATGGCGCTTCTCTCCAAAGACTTTTACAGTTGTTCTACTGGGTGACGTAAGCTTAACACATCGTAACCTTTCGTTGCTCATCTTTCGTTTTGCTTACAGTAAAGGGCTTTTGGTCCCCAGTGTCACAGATCACGAGCGGAAAATGCATTGTTTGGTAATGCATATGTACCAGTAGCGTATGATTTGATCTGTTCATGAATTGAATTAATTTAAGGTGTTTATACTACTGTCAGCCTTCAAATCAACAACACTAGTCTTTCTGTCTTACTGTGGTGTGCCGTTATGCGTGCTGTGCGTTAAGGTGAGACTTTATCAGGCGATTAAAAAATATCACCTAATCTATTCTCAAAGCTGTTCCCGCCTTTGAGGTCGCTTTTTGACTTTTTTTTCTTTTGTTCATTTTTTGTTTTCTTCGCTGTAATCTGTGGAAGTCTGATCTCTTATCCACTGTGGTTTAGAAAGTTTTGGTTTTTTGTGTTTTTAAAATGCCGCTTCCACTGGACAGCTGCCTTTGTTTACCGGGAAAGCTGATCGCGCTAATGGGGCGGCTTGTGGGCGCATTTAATCTACAGTACTATTGGCCACCATAGTCTTTAATAATATGAAGGTCTCTTTTTGTGTCGCGGGACCCCACTCTTCCAGTCCAGCTCGTGGGCTCCATTTGCTGTCACGCCGGCCGTGGCCTTCAGAGCCACCTGCCGAACGGGGAGGGGAATTTTTTAGACTTGCCAGACGCGACGGAACATACGCTGCCAGGTGGTTCTGGCGCAACCCCATTGAGGTTTATAAGTGTTGGGGAAGAACGTGACTTGGCGCTGCCCCCCACACGGCAAAGGCCACTTTGCGGACAATTTAAAAAGAACGAGTGCACAGCCGTTCCAGCGCTTTTTTTTCGAACCGTTGGGGACCAGTTGCAAACGCCGGAGCGAATTATGGAAAGACTAGGAGTCCCGAAAGGCTGATCCAGAGAGCAGCGCGCTGGTTATCGTGAAGGACATTGCACAAGTTTGGTGAATTGTGTATATACAGATATTCTATATATATATTTATATATATAAAACATACATAGTATTATGTTTCATTATTGAGGTGTTATATATTTTGTTTTGTTTGATTTTGATGCTGCTGTGCCTTAAATACTTAAATATTAACCAATTGCAAAAAGCTTCTCGCATCATGGAGTTTTCTTACGCCTGTGTGTTAACAGAAGTGTTGCATCATCACATCCTCCATCATCAACATGACGATTTCTAAGCGTATACTGCAAAACTTTATTAAAACCCAACCTACTTTACTTATTACACTCGATTCACCCCTTAATTCTTTCCATTTACGCTTTACTCCATTTAGCTATGGTCATGTTTTAAAAGGCACATCCTCAGGTATTCTTGACTACACATTGAGAGTTAATGATCTTCACAACGTCAGCACGACTGGTGAAGGGTGTGGTTGAAGTCAAATTAAGCACCAATCGACCGTTTTGGGTTTTTGTTTTGATAAATTTCGTTTGCCTTAAACCCACAGGTCTCAGTCCGATTTCCTAAATATATGTCTCATCATCACATCACCAAATTATGGGTTCATAAGCGTATTATATGCAAATTTCTTAAAACCAAACATACTTGATATTTCAACTTGATTCACCGTAATTTTTTATTTACGTTTACGCATTAGCCTATGGTCACTTGAAAGGCGATTCGGTTATGGACACTCCATTACAAGGCTACTGTATAGTAACAGTACTCATACACAGTACCAGTGCATTTTCCGCTCTGATTTGGTGGACAGTGGGGGGGGGGAGGCCATCAGTTACAAACAAAGTTTGTACTACATAAAAAGTGTTTCCAAAGGGCTTGTTAATACCGGATTCTCCTCTTTAAATGCGTCTCACAACATCAAACTGTGATCAAATTTCAAGGAGGTATTTATTGTGTTGTTATTCTTCAATCTTTTGCAAAGGATGGCAACCGCTGCAGTGGCATAGACGACTTTAGAGAAAAACGCTCGTCTTCTGCCGTCTATTGTCGCGCCCAAAACAACACCAAGCCTCCCCTCCAAATAAAAACTGTAATTCAAAAAAATCAACCCTCGCTTTTATCTGGGTTGACAGACAGGCTGGCAGCCCCGGCGTTCGAAGTTTTTTGTAATTTTTTAGGGTTAGTTTGTTGTTTACTGCAGATGAGGAGAGCGGAGTGCGCGAGCACAAGAGAGAGACGCTTAGTTTAATTATGTAAAGGACTTAGTGTGGCCATAGATCAGGGGTCAGGAACCTCAGTAACAGTACTCATTCCGAATAGTTTTGAAGTTCGTGCTTGTTTAGTTCCTGTGGAGGTAGCCAGAGCCCGGTTGTTCCTCTGCGCCAGCTTTCGACAAAGTCACATTAATGTTATTTGATCCTTTTATTTATATTGGTTAATGTTTACCCAAAATCCACAAACATTAGGTTTCTTTCCTCATGTTACATAATACGAAGTTTCTCTCGGCACTCTCTCTCTTGTCGCTCCCTCTTAATTGAATGTAGGAACGCCACCCGCTGGACATCAGTGTCATATATGTACGTATACTGCTTATCAATATGTCCACATGGGTTCAAGGAATTTCAGAAAATCGAACGTGTTCATATGAGGCTTAAGAAAGATCAAACAGATATAACTCTAACAAACAGTTACGGGCGGAGTTTCTTTAATAAACAGTTTATTTTGGCCTTGTTGTTGTTGTGCGTGACATGGAGTGCGGCTCATTGTTATTTATCAAACTTTTTTTCCCCATCAACCCATCCTTGGATACTTGTGCGTGTGGGCGATAGAACGGATCATGATGATCCTTGCCCAAACACATCCATGATTGTGCTCTGTTCCGTGATGGGTCCCCGCTCACCCCAGCTTATGTTAGATGTGTTTAGTTTTGCAGTTACGGTGGAGGGAACATCATGCTCCTCCCCGTGGACAATGCGGGCATTGAGTGGTTCACCCGACTGCTTAGGGGGTTTCAGTTCCCGGCTCATGATAGTTCCTCGCGGGGGATTACATTTCGGCACGTGCCGCTAAAAGGACTGTGACGGAAGCCCACGGTCCGTCCGGTTCCCGTCCGGTTCCGTCAGGGAAAAACGGAACTTTTAAGTGTACATGTAGTATTTCTGAGGATTGTGTTATCTGTACAAAAAAAAATGGAAATTCATTGTGCATTTTTTTAGGATAAACAACTGGAAGGTCACGGCCATGATATTTGTGTACATATTAATCAAGTTGGATTTCCGAGGAGAGATTTTGTTCCATTCAAGGCTGGCATTTGTAATTTGCTATTTGGTTTTGCGTCTAGTTCCAAAATATCTTCACTGGTTGGTGAGGTCTCCATTGATCCGTCCCAATTCCTGGATTTTCTCTTAAATCTTTTTTCCTTTTTCTGTATTATTCTACTTTTCAACTCTTCCACAACTGTTTTTGGTAAATGTTTTTTGTCTGGCGTGGATTTTTTTTTTGGTCACCTCTCCATTTACAGTCACCTCCTTGATTTCTTCAGTCCACCACTTTGCGCTGGAGACAGGTCCATTGGCTTGGCTGTTTGAGTAGAGTGTTAGCCACCAAGATCGGAGTTTTCAGCTTCCAAGCTTTTCCTTTTACTGGCTTTTGCTTTTGGCTGTGCATGCATGAAACAGGCAGTCTTGTCATATTTTTCTGTTCACTGTCGGTTATTGGGCAAACATAAATGGCCATTTGGGTATGGGCATCTTGGTCTATAGATCAATTTCACAGTTTCCGGCCATTTAGCGTCTGGGCCCAGCTCCTGCATTTTGGTAAGTTGCAGGCTATTCTTTTAGGATAACACTCGGTTTTTAAGACTGTCTGTTTCTGAAGAATTCTGATATCAAGAATGGTGCCAAGGATGTCAAGGTTGATCTTTTCAGATGTGACTGTGAGTTTTTACCTGCCTCTCTGCAAGTATGTTTATCGTTGGTCTACTGGCATGTGCAAATATATTGTTTTTTGTCCATCTTGAGTTTTTTTTGTTCTGTACTCTTTCAGCTTTTCTTCTAGCACTATAGTTGCGTTATTCGTTTTAGCTTGAGAACCAAGATGATGGAGAACTTCTGGTGATAACTTCTACTAAGCATCAGCAGTACCGTAGCGATGTGTCAGCTAAATCCTGCTTGAATTTTTTCAACATCTCAGTGTTGGAATTAGACGTTATTTATTCATTTTTGTGAAAACCCATTTTCTTCTTTTCTTTTATATATTTGTTCAGTCTGTCATGAAGGGTTTGAGAAAAAACTGCGGAAGGCCTGTTCATGCTATGATGGCGTCTACTGCAGTGCACCTAGATGGACCATTCGATGTTTCAGAAATTTCACGTGCTGTTCTTTCATTTGTTTAACTTTGCAGTCACTTTGGAGAGATGAGTTAAAGTTTGTTCTGCCACCAGAGGTCTCTGAATGGTTGTACCTGCATATTGCTTAAGTCTTGAAATGGCCAATAGTTGACTTCGTATGTTCCTTTCCCTCGGAGATCATGAAGTTGCTTTTCATTATCAACGTGTGAAATGATAATGCTGTTACTATTGTCAAGGGTTCTTTTTTATGTTGGACTTCACGTTGTCATCCCTTCCCTTTTACATAATTTTGATGCTGTTAAGTAGTCTGTCATTTTTTTCTTTCCTTCCCTAATCCCTAGATAAACGATTTCTCTTGTGTTATTTTTTTAGCAGTGTTTTTGCTGCATTTTCAATTTGTCTTTGCTAAACCCTTAACCCTTTTCACTGGTCAGAGAGAAAAAAATTTTGTGCCTTCAGTGTTGTGAATCCTTCCTTGAAGTCATTGAGCTTGAGCCTTTTGCAATCAACTTTCCAATCCACTTGCAATCAGGATACACCAAATAGACGTCGCTTTTTCTATCGCCCCTGATCCGTGACTTTCCTTTCACCATGGCCTCTATGCCAGAGATGCATTCGATATTTTCAGGATCAGTCCATTACCGACTGAGTAATGTACCAAATTCAATCAGTGAGCGTTATTCATCCATAATTGTAAATTACCAGACAGAACACAGCAGACCTTCCATGAGAACGAGGTCTCTTCCACAGAAAAAACATATCTAGACCTCATGTAGGGTGTTGGCTTCACTTGGAGATCTTCATCGGCATCGACACGGGAGATAATGGTGATTTATGGCCTTTATCCCTTCCTCTTTTTTTATTTCATCCACACTTTTGGATCGCCTCATCATGTTTTTCATGTAATTAACATTGTACACTTGGTTGTTCATTGTTTTTCAAGGCTGGTTGGGTTACTGTTGTGACTTTGCGATGACATTTTTACAACTGTAGACAACTCTGGATTTCCATGCGATTTAGATCTTTGCTTTATAGATCACACCCCCCCTTTTTTGCCTTGCGTAGGAATTCATTCTTTGTTAATAGTGCGTAGATGGTTGTAAAAAGCTTGGTGCCCAACTTTCATCTTGTTTCAATTGGTTTTCAAGAGCAGGTGGTGCTGCCATCATTGTTTTTCACTCAGTTCTATATTTCCCAAACTTGATGTAGTGGTAAATGCTGAGCACGGTTGAAGTGTGACTTTGAGACTGACTTTTTGCCCTGACAAATAGCTTTCAAATGTTTTGCAATTCATTTCTCTTTATTGTCATTTTTCTGATTTGGTTGCAAAAACCTCTCCCCCAAATGACATTTTTTCTTATTCACTTTTTGATGTGTTTATACTCTTATTCAAGAATCGTATTTTCCTTCTTTTTCTGTTTCCTCTACTCTTTTCTTCTCCTACTACTTCTTTTTATTCCTCTCTATATCGAAGTCTTTATACTTTTGATTCTTTTGCCTCGCTCGTGTTCTGCTTAGTCTTTTCTGTTTTTTATTATCGCACCAACTCTTTCTTTCACCATGGTTTTCTTTTTTCCTCCTTCCTCGCTTTAGTTCACATCTCCTCTTGTTCATGCTTTCTCTCCTCCACTACCTCTTTTCCTTTTCTATTCTTTCGATCTCTCTTGTATCTTTCCCTCTTTACTTCTCTTTCTATATTCCTGCTCGCACTTCTTTTTACTGTTATTCCCTCATGTCCTCACCTTATGTTTCCCCTTCAGGTTTACCCGCTACTAATTTCTTTGTTTTTCCATAGTAAAGAGTTGTTTCGCGTGTTTTCTTCTGCTGCTTGTTATCCGTCTTTGACGTCCATTACATAGTTTTAATTTTCCTACTTTCTGGTTCTTGATATCATTCGTGTCTTTCTTTGGTGCAGTTCGACCAAAGCCTCGTTGGACGATTCAGCTCGCTAGGATTCTTTTAAGCTCGAACTGTGAGATACTAGAGAGCGGCGAGTGCTATTGTTGTGGCACACCACTCGCGGTCTTGTCGCCCCAACTTATTGGAACTACCCACCCGTGTGTTTACTTGTCTCCGTCGTCCCTTGTTTACCCAGAACACACTTCGGTCGGCACACTAACGCAAAGTTGTCTCACTCGACTACCCTCCCACAAGGTGTTCGATTTGTGGGTCACGCTTTTGCGCTATGTCATATCGGTCTCTCTTGAGGCACACGCTTGAACATATTCTTCCCATCGGTAAGTCACGTATTCAGCAATGAGGCATTTCGGGCGCTTATGGCGATTAATGCAATTTAAGGCAAGACAGCTCGGTCTATCCATCGATCATCCGATGGAAGCGAATTTGTTATTTATTTGGCTATTCCATAGTTTCCCGGTATCTTCTAGCGTAGGCAAGCTGGACCGAAAATGAGCTCCGGACGAGAGCAACGGGGACACGAGAAGAGTAGAGGACATAGGATATGGTCGGTAGAGCGATTGAGTTTAAGAATTGGATGCAGTTTAAAACATGTAGTACGAAATTGGAGGTTGTGGGCCCACCAACCAAATCAACGGAAAAAGTGTGTGTTACGGACCGCATCAGATAAGGGCAGAGTTGCCAGATAATTCCTCAGCAGGCTCGCTCCCCTCCTTACCCATCTCTGTATGAATTTGTGGCCCAATCTTCTTTCAACAATGTTTTTTAGATATTTTGTGAAACACCCCTCTGTTTTATTTTCAGATTTTTGCTCCATTTATTTATTCTTCCTTATGTTTGCTAGTCTTCAGACGTAACCCTCCTTTTCCACTCTCACCCTAACGTAACGTCCTCCCTGTTGACATGTTTGGCATTTTGCAAGCAGAGAGATTTGGATACTAGCGTCCCTCGACTAACACTAACACCAGATATCCATCTATCCTTGTCTTTTCTTACCACGGTCCGTGGTTCCTATCATTTTCCATGGTACTTTCAAAAAGAAGGATCGTTAGCCTAAAAATGTAGTTTTTCACTAGTGTAGAATTGTGCTCACGTATTAATTCTTGGTGTTTTATATCTCAACAAAACTGTCTTGCAGACCACACCCCACAATTTACTTACTCTACTTATAGCTTCTCCAATACCCCCGTTGAACCTGAAATCCACTGGGACAGACCCATTATCTCATTTTCTACAACATACTCAGTCCTTCCTTCACTGTCGCATGGGGCCGAACCACGGCACTCTTCTGAACCCAGCTGTGGCAACACTTTCTCTATCCACCTAGATTCTTCACGATATCCAGGCGATATCTTGATTTTGTCTTTGCTTGCCTTGAGCACACACGCGCGCGTGCCCTCCCCACGACCACCTTCTTCCCATCGCTCTTAAACTCTTCTGCAATGCGCCCTTGCTGACTGAATTTCTTCTGAATAATAGCTTAGAGCCACCAACACCAGCCGTCCCCTTCCTCCAAATCACGCAACTTTAAGCTCTCTGACCTGTCCTGTTGTTGTTTCTGCTGTCATAAACCTGACCTACTCTCTTTATGAATGGAAATACCACAGCTTCTTCACTCATGATGATGTCAGTAATGCTCCTTTAACGGCCCTGGTTTAAGCCGCTCCTCTTGATTACCTTGCGCCTCTTCTGATCCAAAGTCTTTGTGCTTCCAAGGTTGAAACTACTGGAAGAGTTTCTTTTGTAGTTGCTGATGTTTGCAACAATATCAGCACCATTAATCTTATACATCCCTCCAGCCCTCACATTCTGTCTGGCCCTCGAGACACGATGGTTTCACACTCAACCTTATGCTTTATTACAGTTACACACATTCGTTAACTGTGAAAGATTCTCACAATATAGCTTCGAATTAGCTGTCACCCCCACGCAATGCCAGACCCACGAAATTCAATGGTAACGGCAGTCTGTCAGTACTTTCTTTAAGCTCTTGACTGATTTTATCCACCTTCCGTGTTGTGTCCTCTTTTGTTTAGGTTGTGGAGTACCTCGATCTTAAAACGAGCCCTTAATAAACTGTGTCTCAGTTCACCTCTAACATTCACTGTATTCCATTTACCCATGACTGGTTTTTGCAAGCCTCTGCAGCACCTTACACCCGGGATCATTGCCTCTTTCTCCATGGATGCTTCGAAAGTTTCTCAGAATTATGGATAACTAAGTGAGACTTTGTTCTTCAATGTAAACGCGGACTAAATGAGGGTTTCCTGTTTCCATCCCTCTATGCTTTACTGAGGTAATCAGAGACAAGTCATGATGGTACCATACCACCCAATGTCCATTCATAAACTTCCCGTATGACAATTAGTTTCTTCTGTTTGTGTTAGAGAGGCAACCCCACAACAAAAACTTACTCTGTGTACCACTCCTCCAGTATGGGCGTTCGGATTGGTTGCATTTATTCTTTTTTTGTGTTTATGTTAAAACCATAACGTTACGAGATGTACACGTTACGAACAATACTAACCCGAGTGAAGAAGAGAGACGAAACTGCCATGGGAGCCGAGTATGTTTTTACGTACTTGACTGATTACTCTAGCGCATTCAGCAGACGGGAAGATGACAGAGACGCTTTACGCACGCTGCACAACCCCCATGGCTGTGACACCATCGCCGGTTCCTTCCTTCATACCACACAGTACATGATATCTGATCCCAACTCTTCTCAGTACGCAACCAACGCCCCCCAACACCACCCGCACAGCATCTGGCCCACTGTGGGCCAACTGGCCTTTCTTTCTCTCATACAACCACCACCCTAGCTCCCTGCCAGAGCCTCAAACCACTGACAGTTCTGTCTGTAATCTGCCTTCAATGTCACACCCTTTGAACAGCACTCCCATTTAATTACCATGGGCCATCTTCTTGCGATCAGCCTCATTTTCGAGTTTGTTGGGATGCTAGTGGTAATGTTTTTTATCATATCAATCACAGAAATCTCCACTAACATTAGTTAAAATTTGAATTCTGTTGAGCTCAACTAGGTTTTCTATCATCTTTGCTTCCGAAGACTCGTGCTTTGGAACATCCTGATGCAATCCTCTCAGGGCAGCAAAGTCAAGAGCCTGGATGAGGAGAATGACCAGACTCATTGTTCCACTTGGTGACTATGTCCATCACCTAATTTCCATTATATGGTACCAAAACGGAAGGACTTCATTATTGAGACATCCTTGGCGCAATAATTCTGTAAACAGTGCTTTGAACAGATGTCATTTTGCCCCTCTGTTTGGGGGTCCATTGGTTTGTTTGCACAATTGCCCTGAGGAGCATTTCAGTGTGTGATTCCAGGAGTGGGTTTCCCCTTGCCCACTCCCTGATCTTTTGATGTGGATAAGCCACGACGCTTCAAGCCACCTCCGCAGAATCTTCCATATTTAAAAAATCCATAACACAGAGGCCCTTCCTCAACTACTCCCCTTTCTGCAGTGATGCTGGTGAGTGTGCTGGAGGCCTTCATTATGAAAGAGCTGCTCAGTGGAAAGCTCACCCTCTCCAGCCCACTGTTTGTCAAAGGGCTGCATCAGCTATCAGAGCTGCCATAGTCTCAGTGCAAAACAGTCGCATTCCAGGTTGAGAACAGGGGCTGGGTCAGCAGGAAACCACCTCTCAAAAAAACATTACATGTTGACCTTGGCTGCAACGGGACTCCACCAGGACTGCACGTGCTCAGACGATGATTTGATACGGGAAGACTCCCTCACCGCCCCCCCTGGTATCTCCAGAATATCCGGCGGCACACCGGCTCATGTGATGAACACTGAGCGTGCGTGCAGGCAGTGACCTTGATGACGACTGGGGAGCAACAATTCCATTATCAAAACAGGAAGCTCGTCCCAGGACCTGACCGGATTTTCTCATGCTCGCCACAGCTTTCCAGCCTGACTAAGCAGCTCAGGATAGATGGAACTGGGATGTGCATTTCAAAGAGAGGATTTCTAGTGAATCCTCATAACTGCCTGATTCATCATAGCGCTTCAGAATATCATCCAGAACTTCGATACGAAATGTGATTGGCTTTTCATACCTTCATTGATTCGATTTATTCTGGATCACATTGTTTCTCAGTTTCTCTGTGCATGCTCTTTTGACCGCTGTGGTGTTGATACCTCCCTCTTTGTATGTCTTGATTCAGTTTAAGCAGTTCTTGTCTATTTCCTTTATTCCAGCCCTTCTCTTTTGATCCTCCTCTCCTCTCTCTCCTCTGTCTGCTCCTCTTTCTCTTCCTCCCTCCTCTCTCTCTGTCGCTTCCTCTTCTCTCTCTCTCATATTCTCTATCTCTGATTGGCTTATTAAAGCAGTATTCAATATCCGTACTATTGTCATGGCCAACTGGTCTGTAGTATTCACCTCCATATGTACACATATACATACCCGCGCCATGAACCGTATGTTGTAAAGATCATCTAAAGGCTTTCATGGAGGCCGGACTTTAGAAAACCCTTGCCGACGCATCCTCGGCGGTTTCGCCCATGTTATTTCTGAAGGTACATTCCATTTTGATGATTTTATCAGCAGTCGTGTGGTGCCACTTGTGCCCACCATCGCGGTGTGTATGTCGCCCATACTTAATTGCCGCGATATACCGCCCCAAGTCAGCGGAATACGCTATGATATACGACGGGATACGCGCTGAAACCTAAGGACGACTCGTCCCTATGACCACACTATGCAAGCATCACTGAGTTGTACAGGAAGTCTCCGACGGAAACGGTTCAGCCAGGACTCAACAGGTAGGAGTACCGTGTTAGACTAGACTAAGACGGAACTCATTCAGCCACTCTCTACTGAAAGGTAATGACCTTTTAAAACAACCAACTCATAAACAGAACAGTCATGTGTCTCCATGTACCAGCAGAGTACAGTACATACTGTTAATTAACACTCATTTCAGGTGATGGACCTCATGAAGCTGCTTGAGAGCATGCCAATAGTGTGCAAAGCTGTCAAAGGAAACTATCTAAAATATAAAACACATTTTGGTTTGTTTACAAATTGTTTTGTTCCCCACATATTCCATATTGTGTTATTTCATAGTTGAAATCATGGAAGTATTGAAATAATGGGAATCTATGGGGTTAATTTTTGAAAGCTGAAATATCATGCCTAAGTGTTCAACTTTATAGTCAGCTGTAGAAAGCTTAACATATTAAAACCAGAGGATCCTAGCACCACCATGTGGTCAATTATTTCTTTTTTTTAAGTCATGTCCACACGAGAGTTTCTTTATCAAGCTTAAAGTTTAAGCTAAACTAAAACCTGGATGCAGCCCATTTTGAACCGTTTACTCCAATTACTTTGGAAATCATGGAAAAGACACATTGCATTTGGGGGGTGTTGCATGAGGCCCAAGGTTCTATAGTGAAGTTACACATGCCGTAGATCCTTTCAAAATAAAAGACTGTACCGTCTCAATACAACCTTGTAGAAGCTAGTTAAAACAGACATTTTAAAGGAAATCTCTTTGATTTGACATTTCCAAGACAAACCAATAAACAAACATAAAAATAGCCCTATGGAGATGGCTCTGGTGGTTCATGCAGTAACATAGGACTATGATTTGATCAATTTAAAGATGAACAGTTTACATTTCTTATCGTCCCTCTGCACAGACCTTTCACCCGACTCAAACAGCTGTTCTCTGACTTCTCTCCACAGACTGACACCACTCCAGAGTTGATTTGCCTTAAGGAGTAACACTTCACTGCATATCTCCAAGATGATACAGGCTGGCTCAAATGTGACTCCCTGATATGAGTGAACTTCCTCAATATCACTAATTTAATGATGGTTGGAGTTGTCAACCAAGTTGAAATTTTCTCTGATTGGTCGCTGTGAAAAACCAGGTTTTTTAGTCGTCACTAAATGTCACAATCGTTCTTTCACCCGTCTCTGAAAACAACGACGTTGTGTACGTGAGTACGTGGACGGAAATAATAGAGGCATTACAGGCACCAACAAGCTAGTATTCTCTTTATTGCAAGCTTTCCAAATCCTTTCCAAACGTCGCTACGACGAGGCTGATCTCGGATTCTACGGTCCTGTATGTTTTTCGTAACTGAGCAGCCTGATGCTAGCGATGGCAACAGATGAGTCCAGGTAAGTCATTTAACCGTTCACCTCTATAAATGTATACTTTAGGCGATGTAAACCAGTTAATGATTCACTCGGTCTTAACTGTTGATTTTGAATAAGATTTAATCGATTAAATTAAAATTAATCGGGCTTAAAAATGAATCGGGGCCATTTTCCACCGGAGTTTTTCAGTGAAATGTCCTGGTCGTGTGACCAGTTGAGGATGCCCCATTCCCAAGCCTAATCTAGGCAACACCGACCGTACCTGAAAGCAACCTAAAAATAAAAAAAACCCCCACACCTCAAAAAATAAAAACAAAAAAATCCATAAGAACACAAACGCGCGGACAGGACCCGGAGTGGAGTTGGAAGCATTCAACTAAGTCATGATGACAAAGACGCTCAGTGTAAACTCTTGCCCCAGGCTGCTCCGTTTAAGTTCAGAGCTCTTATGAGTTCACTAAGATACCACCTTCAAAACCTGCAGGCGTTTGACCACGCTAGCCAATTAGCCTTGCCACTAAGCATGAACTACATGCTAATGCTAACACAACTGATAATGTTAACTTTCCTAGCGCGTCATAGCTATCTGCTTCCTGTGTGTAAATAACAATGCTCCCAGACCACTCGTCACTCTCAACATTTGCGGACATTGTTTAATAGAGACCTCTAATTTTTATTTAACCTTCCTCATGGGCATGAATTTGAAGCTGTGATTACCATTACTACCTGTTACTGTAGTTTTCCAGGGCCTAGTAATCTTTACTGTGACCTTCTCAGAACAAGGGAGATTATAAGTGCTGCTTGCTCAATCTTTTACATAGTTTTCACTCTAAATTACTTTACCAGATAATTATATTGTAGGCTTAATTTGTGTCGGCTAAAGCAATATTGTATAGCTTTAAAACATATTTTATGTTGCTTAATGTTTCACATGCAAACAGGTGAGCCAGTGCACAATTATTTTTTTTATGTATTAATTTTCTGTGCAGAATTTATTTTGGTAAATGCCATATTTTACCGTATCCCAACTGGTACAAATACAAACAAGTTGAGGGCATATAACATGCATTTTTTTATTAAGTTATATAAGCAATATTTGCTTTATGTTAAAGACACCGTGAGAAAAAGGCTGTTTCTCATAAAAAACGCTGCTTATAGTTAATCGTAATCGATCGCTAAGGTCAATCAAACTAAAATCTGAATTCCAATCTTTCGAAGTGTAGATTATTGACCTATTATGAGATTCAATGCTGCACTGTGGCATCTCTTTGTCAATTCTACAAACGTTCCACATCTCCCCATCCATTCTACATTTTATCTACAAAACCCAGCACTTTCCATCTTTTATCAACAAAAAAATTCTACCCCACCGGCCCCTTAAACTAAATTACCATCCTATCTCCTCCCCTAGTCCGCAGGTCATTCAGCCCCCTCAATATTAACCTATGTCGATCACTCTGGCTTGCCACCACCATGGTGACCCTCCCAACACCACACTACATCCACCCCGTGGCAACCAGACCAAATAATATCAAAACCAGAATACTGATAAACAAAAACAATATATGGCTCCTACACTCTTTCTGTTCGAAACAGTCTGTTTGAAACAAGCTGTTTTCACTCGTTGTCGTCACACTGACACGTTCAGTTGACGGCACCAGTTAATCGAGGAAGGATCAAGTTGTTTGTGTTTCAGCACCATCTAATAAAAATAATGTAATAAATCAACTGTTGGATTAACACTCACCTTTTTACCCATCCCTTTGTGTTGTCTGTCTTCTTCCTTTTGTCTCCCCTGGCTGTGCCATCATCACCGATGGCAAATCGTCACACTTGCAACCAACCACTACTCGCTCTAGCAGTTACTCTACCCCGGGTCTCATAAGTCTTTGCCATAAGTGTTGTGTCGCCTATCATGGTAGGCACGTCAGTGCCTCTTTTGAAATTGATTTTGGAAGGTTATCTTTCTTTGTTCTTATACCAGTCTCTTGTGCAAGGCCCCATTACCACCACCTCCTGCCCAAGATTATAACTGCACCTGCTCTCTCTCCACCTACTCCTCCAGACTTCCCGACTCTCTATCTAAAAACCCCTGTTTGCAAACGCGTCCCAAGTCTTATTCTGCAGCAACATAACAAATTCATTGTCATTTTATCATTCATTGTAATTGTACAATATATTTTTTTTCTGTTCTGTGTGGATATGAAGCAAATAGTTTTAGTTCAAATTATTTTTGCACACCTGTATGTGTTCAGCAGGTAGTCTGTTTTTGTTCTAACGTAGCACTAACTAAAATGTTAAAAATACGTTCATCATTTTCTCTTTTTCACAGTTATTGAAGCAAAGAAATGACTATCCATCACCGCGTAACCAAATTAGTCCTTACCAAGAGACAACATTCATCAAACAACAGCAGCGCAGCAGCTTGCCTTAGCACAGAAAACTTTCAATGAATGAAGATGACAGATGGCTGCGCGTGAAGTGAGTGTGTGAGCTACAAGCTGCACGTCTGAGTGTTTTAAACTATTTATTTACTGAGGCGTTGAGACATATTTTTCACCCTACAAACTTTGCTGATGTTTAATTAGCTACTTGTGCTGATTTAAAAGAAGACAAAATTCAGGTTCTATCACAACAAACAGCTAGGGTGGGAAAAGTGCCTGCCTCACAATGGCTGACGAGACAATTACCCTCCAAAATGTCTTGGATAAGATGCAACAAACATGACTCAACATGACTACACATATAGACACTAAAATGAGTCCACTTGGAGCAATACTTGTAAAGATACAAAGCTGACTCCATATGCTTGGAGAGCAAGTGAACGAGCTTGAGCAGAGAGTCAGCTCTAAAGAGGACGATATAACAGACCTGGTCAAGTGGATAAAAATTCTTGAGAAAGAAAACAATGACCTGAAGCATGGGCCGAAGACGCCGAGAAGCTCTCCAGGGAGAAGATGGAGCCTCTTCAATTCAAAGGGACTCGAGTCTACATCTACCCGGACTTTTCCGCCGGCTTAGTCCAGAGACGTCACTGCGGGCACGCCAGCCGTTTCTCGTGACTTTATGGCAAAAACTGGGAAAGTCAGCGCTAGCGTACTGCAGAGTGTGGACACTTCAGGTTTTCAAAATAAGACGTGGTGTTAAATGTATTAAACGTGTATTTATAAAATATGAATGGTTAAAATTTGATGCCATTCGTATCATATTTGATACATGAGTTTCTGAGACCTCTATCTCATCATCAACAATACTTGCCTTAAAAACCCGTTGTATGTAATCTGATACATGTGTTCTGCCCCCTGCTGGACTATCATGTCACTACAGGCAGCTTAAGTCTTGTTTTGGTCATTTCCAACATGGCCGCCCCCAGTAAATGGTCCTCCCGCTTTTTTTAGGAAAATCATAGCTAATGTTTGAGAAGTCACGGTGAGAATAACATCAAAATTCTAAGAAATTTTTTGGCAAATAAGTTGTTCATTCATTGAAAGAATGCATATTTATTAAGTAACTCATTCTTTATATTACAATTTAATCGTGTTAAAATGTCTGTATCAAATTTAATACAGCAAGTATAAAATGTATTTTTTCTCCAAGCTGTCATTTCTCGTTTTTTGTAATTTAATCTACATAATGCTTACTAAAATACAAACACACACTATTTTGATGACTTCATTAATCGAATTAATCACTGAAATGCCATCTTTAAATACATTTTGAGTATTTACAATAACAATTCCTCTGAAATAATGTCTATGCTATATGATAGGTCTATTTTTAGATGTCAAAAAGGCTAGAGGAAGAACAGAGAAAGAGAAAGCACATTGAAAATGTCATCAACATGATAATGGATGGTGATACAAGTGACAGAGCAGTTGGCAGAAGATGATGAGGATGAGGATGAGGAATGGACTCCTCAGGATAGGCAGGAAAGTTCAGATTGCAGTGATGAGGAAGACAAACAAGAGGAAAGTGTAGCCCAGACAAGCACAGACGAGGTTCCAACAACACAGGACACAATCAGAAAGGAGTCGGTGAAGAGCAATGAAAAAAGGAGAGAATACAGATGGAAAAAAATAGAATATCAAGCTCCATCTGTTGATTTTGTTGCATGTGTTGATGAAGGGACAGAGGACAGGTATGACTGGACACCATACATGTATTTCAAACAGTCTGTCACTAATGAATGTTTACAGGAAACTGCAGGGCAAACAAACCTGTACAGTGTGCAAAAACAGGGCAAAGAGAAGTGCCAAAGAGATAGAGCAGGTTCTAGGCATGTACATGCATATGGGGTTAGTGCAGATGTCCATTGTGAGAGCCTACTGGGAGATGAGACAAAGGTCTCCCCACAGTTTGTGTGTGATTTGTCGAGGCCTTTCAGAAATTGCGTGACACTGTTGCATTTCAGGACAACTCCACTGTTCTGACGAGGCAAAGAAAGATAACTGTGAAGCTAGGCCATGGTTACAAAAACTGCGTGAAAAATTTCTTTGTGTACCTCCTGAAGAGTGCCATGCAGTTGATGAAATTATGGTGGTATTCAAGGGAAAGTCTCATCTGCGTGTTTACATTCCTGCAAAACCTCACAAATGGGGTTTCAAGATGTGGGGACGTGCTGGACAAAGTGGCTTCCTTTATGACTTGATGTATGTCCAAGGTGCAGAAAAATCCACAGAGAGAAAAGTCTGAAGTTGGTGTACAGGAGAAGTTGTGCTGAAAATGACATCAACACTTCCAGCAGGAAAAAATCACAAGGTCTTTGCAGACAACTACTTTTCATCAGTTCCCCTGGTGCAACGCCTAAAAGAGAGAGGAATCCACTACATTGGTACTATCCGGATGAACAGGGTGAAAGACTGCAACATTATGGACGAAAAAGAACTGAAGAAAAGTGGAAGAGGGTCAGTGGACTTCAGAGTGAACCAGGACAGCAACATCATTGTAAGATGGTATGACAACAAAGAAGTGAACCTGATTTCCTCTTTTGTTGGCATTGAACCTGTGGGGAATGTGAAACGCTGGGATCGCAAATCCAAAACTTACTAGTGTTCCAGGCCAGCCATTGGTGAAACTTTTAACCAAGTTCATGGGAGTTGTGGATCTCCTTGATATGCTGTCTGCCACTTTACAAGTTCACTTCCAGATCACGATAGTATGTACATGTGGATATTCTGGTGCACACGGTCCACGTTGGCGTCATCGCATGCATGGACCTACGTGCTCTGTGAAGAGAAAGATGAGCCCGAAGAAACTGCATTGGCGGCAGGAACCCAGTGGCTTCTCCGAATGGTTCAGTTTTGGTTGGTTACGGTGTCATTATGTCTACGGGAACTGGGTTTTAAAGATGGACAGTTCGATTTAAACGTTGACCGGCAAATTCGGTTTGTGCAATAGGTTCAAAGTCCAGCGTATTTCAGTTTTTCACTTTAGGCGAAGCTGCAAAGGTGAACCCTTCCTTCACAAAAGCATTTAAGAACAGTAAATCGCACCACGCCTTCCATCACAGTCGCAGCTGGATTACTGTAACTCACTTTATCTTGGGAGGCCAGCCAGTCCTCCCTCGCATGCTCCAGGTAGTTCAAAAGCTGCCGTTCTGCTCGCCTCCTAACTGGGAAGAACCCGTAAGAGGGAAACCACATTACTCCCATTTCGCCTCTCTCCACTGGTTCTCGCATTTTAAACTCATTTTAAGATTCTTTTATTGTTTTAATCCTTAAATGGTTCTCTACCCGCCTACCTCTCTGAGCTGCTCAACCATACACTCCTGCCGGTGCCTCAGGTCAGCGAATCAGTTGCTCCTGGAGGTTTACCAAGGGCTAAACGGAAGCTCAGAGGGATTAGGGCCTTTTCTGTTGCGGTTCCTAAAAATTGTGGCATGACCTCCCCTTACGCATTAGACAAGCCCCTTCACTGGTCCATTTTTAAAAACACGTCTTTAGACCCATTTTTATTCCTTGGCTTTTAAAACCAGCATGAGACTCAAAAAAAAAATGTTAGGTGTTTTTGTGTTCCTGTGTGTGTACAAAAAATAAATTTCCCTATCTCCTTGCTGTTAAAAATGATAATAAAATTATGTTTAAAATTACTTAACGTTTTTCAAAAAAAAAAACAAAAAACAACAAAAGTTCACTGTCTGTTTTGTTCAAAATGTATTTCCAGAGTGTGTATCGGGAATTTATTTCATGACCAATGCGACATAAGGTTTTCATGTTAAGGGCTAGCTGGACTCTTAACCAGATGCATGACAACAAGGGAAGAGATGGATGAAGTTAAACATTTTATTTGTTTTAAGGCAGGTTTGGGGTCAGGGCTGGACAGGGATGAACAGGCAGAGTCTCCACAGGAGGCTGGCTCCAGAGCAGGGACTTGGTGGAGCAGGGCTCTGAGGGACAACTAGGTCAGGCCGTTCAAGGGTTGGAGAGCTGCGCAGAGCCCATGGCACAATCTACAGGGGAGATCACAAAAATTGCACAGGGAAAACCATAAGAAACAAATCTGTGGGGCTTGATGCCGGCAGAACTAAAAGATCAGTGGCTAAGATCTGGGAAGGT
>NW_020854692.1:0-14488 GCF_000972845.2 Larimichthys crocea | reverse complement strand
GTTAGTTTATTGTCATAGTAAAGGGGGAACCTAACAACACTGGACTGGTTGAAGACGAAGGGTCGAGCCTCGAAGGATGACGGTTGGAAAGACTTATCAAAAGTGTTCATTAAATCTAAGACAACCTGGATACCCCAACGCGCGGTAGGGGGGCACAGAATACACATTAAATACCGGCTTGCCAAGATCAGTCGCGTCTTGAATACTGTTAATAAATAACAAAGATGCCCGCCCACAGGTATACTGATGTTGGTGTTTTTCGGGAAATAAAGCGATCTGATGAACCACGTGTGCCACTTGACAAGGTGTGTCAGAGTAGAGGTGGCCAAAACTCCCCAAAACTACACCGACGAATGCTTAACTTAAAAAAGAGATTTTAAAAAAAACTGTTTTCATGAGCAGGGGGCAAGGTTTTCGTTGCATGATTTAATCAAATCTTGAGTGGGACGTAATCCTTACCCTCCTTGATGATGTCGGTTGGCCTGTAATCTTGTTCATTCCTGAATTCTTGAAAGTTATATTAAAATAAAACGCTCCCTACGTAAGTTTAGGATAAAAGGTCGAAACAATGCGATGGGTTTTCCACTGAGAATTGGAAACCTCTTTAAAGAAAGAGATCTTTCCTGGGCCAAGGGCACGAAAAACAAAAACTGAGGCTAGTGGATCTTTCCGTCACTCCGCAGAAATTACCTCCTTAATAAAAAAAGCGAAGTCTGAATTTTTATTTATCCGGAAACCACCATAACCTAAATGTCCAAGGAAATTTTGGGAATATTGGTGAAATCTGCTTCTGGAGCTATAGTGGGCCTCTAACTGAATTAACAAACAACATTCGTGGTAAAGGAAAGACTCTGCTAAAACCGGGACAGGACCAGTGTGCCATGCCTAAATTATTTTAATGAACATTATATTATCACTAGAACGAGGTGCACTTATTTATATCTCTAACGTGTTCTTAAAAGTGATGTTTTTAAAATAAACGGAACGAACCTTCTGTTTGAAAGCCGTTCCCCTGTTGTTGTTCTTTTCATTTGAGCCTGTGTCTATTTCTTTTCTGAGGTCCATAGTGGCGTTAAAAAAATTGGACGTCCCAAAAAATCGCTCGGCTGGTCCAGATAGTTTTGGATCCATTTTTTTTTAAAACTGGCTGCTGACATTAATTGGCTGAGCCCTTAAACTAATATTTTTAATCCTAAGCCTCAGCAACAATAATTTTCCTAAGGTCTGGAATCGCGCGTTTGTCCTCCCACTGCTAAAAGGGAGGAACCCTCAGTTGTTAATAATTACAATGACCTATCTCCAAATTAATGTATTTCTGGCAAAAGTGTTTGAAAAATTGGGTAATGTAATCAACTGAAGGATTTTTTGGAATCTCGGAACATTCTAATCCCCTTCAGTCGGTTTGAGAAACATCACAGCACCATACTGCTGCCCCGAAAAGTCCTTAATGAGGTGTTTTGAGGCTTTGGACTCGAGAAAGTTCTGCGTGTCTCTGTGTATCGATCTGTCTAAAGAATTTACACGTGGAATCACAATCTTCCTTATAAAAATTCTTGGTAGAAGGGTGTCTGCCGAACAAGCGGCCTCTTGTTTGTGCCGACTATTTGGCCAATAGGAACAATGTGGGGTTCGATGGCTGAGTTAGGCTCCACCTTTCTTGAAGGTCACAAAAGGCGGACCTCAAGGATCAGTAGTAGGGCCCATTTTATTCACTATTAACATAAATGATTTGGTGTGCAAATATGTCAAATGCCTCAACCACATTATGCAGATGATACTGTCATTTATTGTTCCTCACAATCAATTCCTCCAGGCTTTTCAACTTGTTATACAGTCCGCTTTTTGATGCAGTGCAGATTCCGTTTGGAAAAGGGAAAAAAAAAAAAACTAAAAACCTGGTTTTAATGCTGATAAATCTAAATTAATGTTTTTTCTCAAATGCCATCTGTTCCCTTTGAAATATCCCTTCGATCAGAACTTCCCGTGGTGAAACTCTAGAGCTGGGCCAACAGCTATAAGTACCATGGGTTTCCTATTGATGAGGAAAGCTTATTTTAAATTACATATCAAAAATGTTGATATCAAAACGCAGGGTGAGGCTCGGTTTCTATCTAGAAATAAACATGTTTTTCTTTGTTCTCTCAGAGCGCGAAGCTTTTAATATCAGCCACTTTCCTACCTGGAATGTGATTATGGCGATGTTGTATATATGGTCTGCAATCAACCGCGGCCGTCTTCCCCTGACTCCTGTGTATCACTGTGCTCTACGGTTCATCACTGGTTGCCACCGCCTACCCATCACTGGGAACTATATAATACAAAAGCGGGCATGCCATCCTTGGAGATAAGACGCGATACACACACTGGATAAACTCGGGTGTATAGGCTCTGCTTTGGCTTAACTCCACTTTGTTTTGCACTTTCCCTTCGAAAAAACGAAAGCCGTTATGCCTGCTCTCAGTGATTTTCTACATCTTGCTGCGCCTTGAGTCAGAAACTGAAACGGTGAAAAAAGCCATTAGTGTTCTTCTCGGCCCCCGTCTCTTTGGCAGGCCCTCCAATGCGAGACTTAAAATTGTAGAACGTCTTCTCTGGAAGCTTCCGCTCCAGCTTAAAAAAAAAGACAGGGAAGCTTTGAACAGTGCCCCGATGCTTTTAAAAATTGTTAATGTATCTTATAACTGGTTTACTGTGTGTTTGTCGGTTTTTTTACCACTAAGGACGTGTGCGGCTGCCTTTCTTGGCCAGGGTCACCCTTTGAAAGAGGTCCTTTGATCTCAATGGGTTTTTTTATCTGGTTAAATAAGGTTATAATAAAAAATAAATAATAATAAAAAGTTTTGTCAGACAAAGTCAGAGAGCCGGGTCTCTCTACAGTGAGAGGTTTTTGTACGGCGACTAATGATTTGTATCACTGTGGTGGACTTTTGGTGGAGGAACCAGACTGAATTGTTGGAAGTAAGTTTCTGCCAAATACTAAATATAATATGGTAAATGTAATTTAAATTCAGTTTTTGGATGTTTGAGGCACAGATAAATACATCTTGTTTTTAATTTGAACACTTTTAGTTTTTCATGTTTATTTCTCCTCCTTTATCATGGAGGATAACTCAGAGCAGCTTTACTAACAGGTCTTTACACATCCTGTCAAACTGAAATTAAACAGCTTGAAGTGAAGAACAGATTTTAAAATGTTTGACAAGATTCATTTCTATTTTTTTAAACAAATTCAGAATCCATTATTCCAATAAAACTGAACAGAGTGAAGATAAAGATGGGATCAGAAAATGTGACAAATCTCTTCATTGTGTCACAAATTGTTTTAAAGTTTGAAAATGTTTTGAACAGTTTGGAAAAGATGATTGAAATCCACATGAAGAACATTTTAATGTCGTCAGATCATTTTCTGTATTTGTTCATGTTTCCACTAAAATCCTTAAAGTCATGTATCGTTCAGGTTTTGGATGATTTTGATGAGAAAGTTTTTGATCTTTTATTTCCAGTGTGGTTTGATATATTTCAGCTCATTCTGTATGATGATTCTCTCTGTGCTGATATGCATGAGAGGCTTCTTGAAGGGAAGTGAAACAATGTGTGAGTGAGTGACTGGTGGAGCAGAAAAATCATCTGACAGAAAGTCTTAAAGGACTAAATCAACTCTCACACAGTAAAGGTGTCCAAGTGTCTGCTGCTTGATTGACAGCTGTCCTCTAACCGTGATTGGGTCTCCTAGGTGATACCCGCCCCCACCCTGACGGTGCTGCCTCCCTCCAGTGAGCAGCTGCAGCAGGGGAAGGCCACGCTCATGTGTCTGGCCAACAAGGGCTTCCCCTCAGACTGGAGTCTGGCCTGGAAGGTGGACAGCAGCAGCAGCATCAGCTGGGAGGAGAGCAGGAGCCCCGTGGTGCTGGAGAAGGACGGCCTCTACAGCTGGAGCAGCACCCTGAGCTCGATGCAGACCAGTGGAGGAAGGTGGACTCTGTGACCTGTGAGGCCACCCAGGGCTCCCAGACTTCACTCTCACAGACACTGAGGAGAGACCAGTGTTCCGTCCTGACCTGACTCACTGGGACTCTGATCTGGTTTACTCTGCTACTGCTCTCAGTCTGCTCTCTCTCTCTCCTCTCTCTCTGTCGTTGTATGTTTCAACATTTTACAAAAATAAAGATTTCATCATGTATGTTATAAAAGTGACATGTCTTTTGACTTCCTTTCTTTGACATATTATATATTAGGAACATAGTCAGATTAATGCACAGTAACAAGTCCATTTTCCCCAAATGACTTTTTAATGGTTTAAGACTGTAGATATTCTTCATAGTCGATCCAGTTGATTTATACAGTTATCATTGGTAACAACACTGGACTCAATGGTGAGTCACAAAGCTATCTGTTATTACTAACATCTGCCCTTAAAGCAGATCCATGTGTTATGTTCATATGTTCTTAATTTGGACCAAAACTGATTCAAAATATCTGAATAAAATATCTAAATAATAAAAATGATTTT
Source organism: Larimichthys crocea (assembly GCF_000972845.2). Lineage (NCBI taxonomy): Eukaryota > Metazoa > Chordata > Actinopteri > Sciaenidae > Larimichthys > Larimichthys crocea. The sequence continues at coordinate 9,978 of NW_020854692.1, read as the reverse complement.
CAGGATTAGAAAATATAAAGCAGGGTGTCATCTGCATAACGTGATAACTCTTTATATCTCTCTCCTGATTCTCATGGCAATAATGGTCACCACTGCCATCTAATGTTGCCCTAAAGTGGGTGTGTGTGTGTGTGTGTGTGTGTGTGTGTGTGTGTGTGTGTGTGTGTGTGTGTGTGTGTGTGTCCTCAGTGAAGTGTATCAGTCTCTGCAGTAGCTTCCAGCTGCAGCAGTCAGTTCAGTTTCTGTTCAGTCTGACTGAGGGAGGTTTTTGTACGACGCTTTTTCACTGTGTGAACACACGACTGTTGAGTAGTGTCACTCTGACAGTAGTAAACTGCTGCATCTTCAGTCTGAACTCCACTGATGGTCAGAGTGAAGTCAGAGTTTGATCCACTGCCTGTAAAACGAGCTGGAACCCTGATTGTCGCTGTTAGCACCCCAAAGAGCGTTTAGGAGTTTTCCTCATCTCCTGTTGGTACCAGGCTAAATAGTGGTATGAACCATGATAAACGTTCTGACTGGTCTTACAGTTGATGGTGACGGAGCCTCCCACAGCAGAGCTCACTGCTCCAGGCTGAGTCACTGTGACCTGGCCTCTGGACTCTGAGGATACAGACACAAAAACATAAAGCAGCGTCATGGTTTTGTGGCTTCATTTCAGAGGGACGGATGTTCATAGAGGAGAGGAGTTTGATTCTCTGGACTTTACCTGTGAAGCAGCAGCAGAGGAGAGTCCAGATGAGGACGGAGATCAAAGTCATGTTTTTGATGAGGAGGATTTCTGTGGCTTCTGTTGTCATGAAGGACAGCTGTCAGTCATCCAGTGTTCAACTCTCAGGACTATAAACTCTCCCAGAGCACTGGAGCATGGTGCTGCTGATGCAAAGTGGCTCTCTATGGAAATGCTCTGACTGACTTTTCATCTTCAGTACTGAAACCTGACTGATGTGATGGTTAACCAATGTTTCTTTCACTCAGTACCATGTTAATTTAGTAAATAATGCTCACATTTAGAGTAACATAAGCGATAAATCATGGTTTGCTGGACAGTGGGGCTACCTTGTTATTCTCAAGTCATTCTCAGTGAGTCTGTCCAGCTCGACACACTAAGCTTATGAAAGTCATCAAACTGTGAAACTGGGCAGTGCTCATCAAATATGAATCCAGAGTCTGTTCCTGTATTGACTATTTCTCTCCTCACATGTTTTCACAAACAGATTTTAGTGATTGTTCTGCTTGAATACAAGAATATCTATAATTAGACAGGACGCCATGAAAATGCATGACAATGGAGTCAAAACCAAGAGCATCCAAACTCAGAGTACTTCACCCAGCAGGTCCACGCTCTCGTACATATATGTTCACTTCTGGATTAATAAAAACTAAATGCTAACGACCATGATGCCAAACTTGAGGCTTTAAGATGGATGCATGCAAACAAATAGGTAACGTCATGATAGGTTTACACCTGGGCTTCAGGTACTGAAGGCTGGGCTGGATTATCAATATAAGGCATTGGGTGACACCAATCAGTTGAATTACTAGTGGACCAAATATAAGTAGGACAAAGACAAATCTTTATCAAATTATATTTATATATATTATTTAGTGGAAGAGATGTAAACAAGGTCATGACCAAGTCTTTTCTCAGTGACAGTTCAACGTTGCTTTCTCTTGACAATTTGCTGAATTCCAGCTGCAGCAGTCAGTTCAGTTTCTGTTCAGTCTCACTGAGGGAGGTTTTTGTATGATGCATTTTCACCGTTGATGTAGTGTTGACTCTGACAGTAGTAAGCTGCTTCATCTTCAGTCTGAATACCACTGATGTCCATCTCTCTGTTGGTACCAGGCTAAACGGTATCCATTCTCTAAATGCTGACTGGTCCTACAGTTCATCCAAAACCTGAACTATACAGTACATTTCTCCTACCCAGAAACAACAAGTTTAACCCAGGAACTGTCCAATTACTTCCTCTCATTTGGCCCCCATCAGGGAACAGAACCAGATTACCCACCCAGAGACACCAACCAATGTGAGTACAACAAATCCACCTCCAGAGGATCCAATCTCAGACTGGTTACAAAGGCTAACCATGGACCTATGGGAAGAGGCTTCCATAGGCACAGACTACGACAAACTCCCACCTTCACCCTCACCCCCCACAAAATCCAGACCTGTCTCAACCACTCATGAGGGGGAGAACAACTCCCAGGCCACAAACAATCCCCCACCTCTACCACAAAGATTACCCAGATCTAAATTCTCCATCCCCCTCTTGACATTTCGGATGACCCCCCTGACCCATCATCCCCTCATTTGGGTGAGCTGTTGAGATTCCAGTATGACCCACCAGAAACTGCCTTATACACCCGTCATGATCATGAAGGGGATAAGGACAAAAATTGGTCCCTCAAACCCCAAAGGAAATGTCTGTTGGTGGGTGACTCCAATATGGCCAGACTGCCCAGGATCATTGACGATAATGTCCAGGTCGATTGCTATCCCCAGGCCAAATTTTCCCATGCTACCCACCTTCTGAACAAAAAGACCCCAACTTCACCCAATGTGTAAGTCGTCATCCTGTCCTTCGGGATTAACAACACATAGGGACAAAAAGAACCCAAACCTCATTAAAAAGGACATCTCCAGACTTCTTGGTGCGGCAAAAGGAACCTTCCCAACACAGGAGCAGCGATGTATGCCCACTGGAAGTCTTTTTTGGTCCCAAGATCCCGACCCCTGTCCGACACCTAGTCAGGGACAAATCGGTGGTTAACCTGGCTACATCATTGGAGTTAACAGAACACAATATTCAACTCCTCCATAAAGGTCTCACTTTTATCCCAACATCCACCATGCTCACGGACCAGAGACAATCTTCCAAAGCCCATATCCAACTATACCACAGATGACTCAAACTGGCCTCCAACTATGAAGGTTCTGACAGCACAGCAATTCCTCTATTCCAATTACAATCTGCCTGGGAACCAAAAAATGATTGCCTGCCCATGGATCTCATCTCCCTAATGGACAAGGACAAAAACAATACAGTCAATTTTGAAGTACCCAAAGAGATCCCCAACTTAATGGAAGAAGAAAACAAGGTTCTTAGAGAACTGAGATCCCTCTACAAAAATAGTAATCAAACCAGCAGACAAGGGACCAGCAGTAGTCATAATGGACATAATGGACTACATAACTGAAGCCCATACACAAATGTTGATGGTTTCAACATTTTACAACAATAAAGATTTCATCATGTATGTTATAAAAGTGACATGTCTTTTGACTTCCTTTCTTTGACATATATTATATATTAGGAACATTAGTCAGATTAATGCACAGTAACAAGTCCATTTTCCCCAAATGACTTTTTAATGGTTTTAAGACTGTAGATATTCTTCTATAGTCGATCCAGTTTGATTTATATCAGTTATCATTGGTAACAACACTGGACTCAATGGTGAGTCACAAAGCTATCTGTTATTACTAACATCTGCCCTTAAAGCAGATCCATGTGTTATGTTCATATGTTCTTAATTTGGACCTAAAACTGATTCAAAATATCTGAATAAAATATCTAAATAATAAAAATGATTTTCAGGATTAGAAATATAAAGCAGGGTGTCATCTGCATAACGTGATAACTCTTTATATCTCTCTCCTGATTCTCATGGCAATAATGGTCACCACTGCCATCGAATGTTGCCCTAAAGTGGTGTGTGTTTGTGTGTGTGTGTGTGTGTGTGTGTGTGTGTGTGTGTGTGTGTGTGTGTGTGTGTGTGTGTCCTCAGTAAATTGTATCAGTCTCTGCAGTAGCTTCCAGCTGCAGCTGTCAGTTCAGTTTCTGTTCAGTCTGACTGAGGGAGGTTTTTGTACGACGCTTTTTCACTGTGTGAACACATACAGACTGTTGATGACATGAAAACTCTGACAGTAGTAAACTGCTGCATCTTCAGTCTGAACTCCACTGATGGTCAGAGTATAGTCAGTACCAGAGCCACTTCCACTGAAACGAGCTGGAACTCCAGTGTGACGGCTTGAACCACAGTAAATGAGGAGTTTAGGAGATTCTCCAGGTTTCTGAAGGTACCAACTGAAACAGTGACCCGTGCTTGGACTGACTTTACATTTGATAGAGACAGTCTGTCCTGGAGCAACAGACTGAGATTCAGACTGAGTTAGGGTGATTTGTCCTGATGAACCTAGAAAACATGAAAAAGAAGAGAAGGGTCATTGAGACAAATCCAGCTTGGAGAAAGACGATCAACATCCAAACAGAAGAGTCTCATTTCTTTAACATGGAGAATACATGGAAGAAGGTAAATGCTGCTTGTTTCACTGTTTCTCCATCGTAGCAGAACATCATTGTGGTGAACCTGGCTGCATCCTGAAGCAAAGTTTTCACAAGAGAGTCTCACCGTGAACAAGGAGCCCCAGGGTGGCCAGCAGTCCAATCAGTGACATCATCATTGTGTTGACGGCGTGTCCGTGGCTCTGAAAGGCCTGGACAGCCACTGATCAACACTGGCCTCTTAACGGCTGGGAGCAGAGAGGCAGGACACATATGCAAACACACACAGCCAGTGAACTGTAGCTGTCCTCAACATATCATGGTGTTTCCCCCCTCAGTGCTGAGAGCATTGATCTACATATTTACATATTCACATGCAGAGGATGTTGAAAAGTCTGGAAGTAAACTGATCCAGTGATCTGTGGACAGTTTTGTTCGTCTTTACAGTTTGGTAATATCTTCTGTTTTTGACAATGATCAGTGACAATAACATCAATGTGGGTTGTGGACGTGTTTAGGTGTTTGTAATGTTGAGATTTCACCAAGTAAAGCAGTGATGAGGGATGATGGGATGCTGAGGCCGAGGATCTCAGACAGCTTTCTCGAGAAACTCCAACCAGAAGTTTTGGACATGTGGACAGAGCCAGAAAACACAGACGTCATCATCAGTTACAGTTGGACAGACTTTGTTTGGTCCATCTTTGATCATGAAGGTTCATGTTCTGTGTCTTCATGTTTTCTTTTAACTGGATACACTTGTAAATAATCTGAGGTCAAAGGTCATGAACTATCCTTTTTCTTATGAACTGTTCCAGGTTGGGACAAATCAGATGAGAACATGTGATTATAATGAAGTTTAAATGTATGATCAGAAGACGATTTCTTTGTCATTGAACATGTTTGGATAGTGACCACCCTCTGTGCTCTGTCTGTCTTTGTTTGTGTGGTGCTTTCTGTGCAGGTACTGGAGGTGGACGTGACACAGGGTCATCACCAAGCCGGCATCTTCTGTGGCCTGTGGGCCAGCGCTCCTTCAAAAACCCTCTGAGAGCTCACTGCAGGTTCTCGAGACTCCCTGAGACATCCATTTGTTTTTTGGTGCTGCACCATGAATCATTGCACTAAGTTCTTCACTCATAGCAGAAGAGGCTGGTATTCAATCAACTTTGTGAACGTGTGTGTGTGTGTGTGTGTGTGTGTGTGTGTGTGTGTGTGTCCTCAGTGAAGTGTATCAGTCTCTGCAGTAGCTTCCAGCTGCAGCAGTCAGTTCAGTTTCTGTTCAGTCTGACTGAGGGAGGTTTTTGTACGACGCTTTTTCACTGTGTGAACACCCACAGACTGTTGATGTAGTGATAACTCAGACAGTAGTAAACTGCTGCATCTTCAGTCTGAACTCCACTGATGGTCAGAGTGAAGTCAGAGTTTGATCCACTGCCTGTAAAACGAGCTGGAATCCCTGATTGTCGCTGGTTACCACCCCAAATGAGCAGTTTAGGAGTTTCTCCATCTCTCTGTTGGTACCAGGCTAGGGCCTGGTAGCTGCTCCAAGTATAAACGTTCTGACTGGTTCTACAGTTGATGGTGACGGAGCCTCCTCCCACGCAACTCAGCCTGACTCCAGCTGAGTCACGTGAACATGGCCCGCAGGACTCTGATGATACAGACACAAAACATAAAGCAGCGTCATGGTTTTGTGGCTTCATTTCAGAGGACGGATGTTCATAGAGGAGAGGAGTTGATCTCTGGACTTTACTGTGAAGCAGCAGCAAGGAGAAGTCCAGATAGACGAGATCGAAAGTCGGTTTTGATGGGAGGATGTCTGTGGCTTTACTGTTGTCATTAAAGGAGATCTGGCAGTCATCCAGGTTTCAACCTCGACTATAAACTCGCCAGAGCAGCTGGTCAGGTTGTGCTCTGATGCAAAGTGGCTCTCGAATGGAAAATGCCTGCTGAAGTGTGGAGAATTTTTCAACACTAAGTTTCCTTTTTCAAACTCTACATTCTAAAAACATTTTATACTTAGGCTTTTATTTTCCATGAGAAAAGTTTATTTCAATAATTAATATTTCAAGGTTTCTTTTAAGCAGGTTTAGCAGTGATTCCCGAAAGTTCCCTCTGTCTTTAAAATTTGAATAGCTGTGATCCGAATAGACTGAGTCATGAGATCACATGACATCTATGTCATTTATGGTCAGGCACCAAAGTAGCACTGGACTGAGCTCATGGGGATAACAGAAATAGATATGTGGGTATCATCAGCAGCATAAGCTCTGAAATTTCCAAATTGTAAGCTTCGGATGACATCGCAATGGCTGTAAAGCTACAAAGGACAGGCCGAAATATGGAAACTTGGGGAACTCCACAGTTATGCATTTTGTATCCAAGTGAAAATCACCCAGAGAAACAAAGAACTCTAGGCTTGTCAGATACGATTTAAATCATTGTTGAAGAACAGTCCTCAGAGACCACCCCATTTTTTAAAAGGTCTGTTTAAAAGGATTTCGGTGTGGCTCTTTTTAAAGCTGCGACTGACGATGGAGAAACTGGACCGAAAGCTGTTTGGTCATGTCGAAGTATGTGTTCTTACATTCACCAGTGAGTTCTGGTGGCTTTTCTCTAATACAATTTTTGATTTGAGTAAAAGTTATGAATCCTGTTTAAAACACTCTTTCTAAGCTTCCCGGAAAAGCGAGATAAATGGTCTGTAGTGTGCTAAAAGTAACTTTTTGTTTTAGATTAATTGGTTTAACCATTGTAGTCTAGAAAAGTAACCATGAATAAGAGTGTTTACAATGGCTTCATAATGCCTCTAAAAGGCAGTTAAAGCAGTTTTTTAAGCATTTAAAGTAAGATTTAAAGTGCTTAGTGCTGGCAAAGACTTAGTGAGTCTATTTAATATATTCCTAATTGTTGTAATCTTTCTCCTGATAGGCTGAAAATGCATTACACTGTCATAACTGAGAAAAAGGTCACAATGGACTCACATGGCAGGAGTTGGATTTTTCAGGGTGTCAAGGTTTTGAAAAGATTTGTTTTGGGTGCTAAATGATTAAGATAAAAAGGTGAGTTTGTCTGTACATTTCTCTAATTCTTATTTCATGTGGTTGCTTGTTGCTATTGTGTATGATGCCTCTCTTGTTAGTGTGTGTGTGGTGTGTGGTGTGTGTTCTGTGTGTGTGGTTTGGGTGAGTGGGTTGTGTGGCATTCCGTGAACTCATGATTCTGAATAAAATATCTAAATAATAAAAATGATTTTCAGGATTAGAAATATAAAGCAGGGTGTCATCTGCATAACGTGATAACTCTTTATATCTCTCTCCTGATCTCAGTGGCAATAATGGCACCACTGCCATCTAATGTGCCTAAAGTAGGTGTGTGTGTGTGTGTGTGTCTTGTTTGGGTGTGTGTGTTGTGTGTCCGTGTCGCTCAGTGAATTGTATCATCTCGGCAGTAGCTTCCAGCTGCAGCAGTCATTCGTTTCTGTTCTCTGACTGAGGAGGTTTTTGTACAACGCTTTTTCACTGGTGTAACACAGCCGGACTGTTGATTAGTAAAGTCAGACAGTGATAAACTGCTGCATCTTCAGTCTGAACTCCACTGATGGTCAGGAGTGAAGGTCGAGTTTTGATCCACTGCCTGTAAAACGAGCTGGATCCCTGATTGTCGCTGAGTTACCACACCCCAAATGACAGTTTAGTGTTTCTCCATCTCTCTGTTGTACCAGGCTAAAAGGTGGATTGATATGAACGATAACGTCTGACTGGGCCTACAGTTGATGGTGACGGACCTCCCACAGCAGAGTCACGCGCCCAGGCTGAGTCACTGTGACCTGCCTGCTTGACTCTAAGGATACAGACAAAAACAAAAACATAAAGCACTCATGGTTTTTGTGGCTTCCATTTCAGAGGACGGATGGTCAAGAGGAGAGGAGTTTGATTCTCTGGACTTTACCGGTGAAGCAGCAGCAGAGGAGAGTCCAGATGAGGACGGAGATCAAAGTCATTTTTTTGATGGGGAGGATTTCTGTGGCTTCTGTTGTCATGAAGGACAGCTGTCAGTCATCCAGTGTTCAACTCTCAGGACTATAAAACTCTCCCAGAGCACTGGAGCATGGTGGCTGCTGATGCAAAGTGGCTCTCTAGGGAAATGCTCTGACGGACTTTCATCTTTAGTGACTGAAACCGTGACCGATGTGATGGTAAACAATGTGTTCCTTTCACTCAATAACCATGTTATTTAGTAAATATGCGCTTACAGTTTAGAGTAAACATAAGCAGTAAAAGCATGTTTTGCGACAGTGCGACCTTGTATTCTCAGAGTCATTCTCGGAGTCTCGGTGCCGACTCGAACCACTAAGCTTATAAACTCACAAACGGTGAAACTAGGCATGCGCCATCAAATATGAATGCAGTCTGTTCCGGTGTGACTATTTCTCTCCTCACATGTTTCACAAACAGATTTTAGTGATGTCGTTCGGTTGAAATACAAGAATGAACTATATAGGAGGACGCCATAGAAATAAGCATGACAATGGGAAGTCAAAAACCAAGAGCACCAAACTCAGATGACTTCACCAACGTCCACCAAGCCTCGTAACATATATGTTTGCACTTTCTGCTTAAAAGAAAACGAAATGCGTTTTTGAAACGACCATGATGCCAAACTGAGGCTTAAGATTGGAGTATGCAAACCAATAGGTAGTGCAGATAAGGTTTACATCTGGGCTCAGGTACTGAAGGCTGGCTAGATTAAATATAAGAGCATGGGGACACCAATCAGTGTTAATGCTAGTGGACCAATAGGAGTATGGACAAAACAATGCTTTATCAAAATGTAATATTTCTATATATTGATTTAGTGGAAGATGATGAAACAAGGTCTGACCTAAGTCTTGTTTTCATGACAGATAAGTTCCTTTCGCTCTGCCACAATCTTGCTGTCCAGCGGATGACGGGACGCATTCAGTTCAAGTAAGCTCTGTGCATCTGATAGGAGTTCTCTGTTGGCGTTTTACGCACAGTGCGCCTCACGCGCCGTTTATCCCCTATGGCAGCCTTCACGCGTGCATTCTCTGACGATGGCAACTAAGGACAGATATCCACGGTAAAGCCTATGAACATCAGCTAGGGTATATCAATGAATTTGCATACTTGAGGGAGTTTGAGCAGTGTAGCCTACGCTGAAAAATGTAGCTAACGCGCTCTGCAGTAGGGCCTGGCATGTCGGAACACAAGATCGTTCTTACATTAATGGCTTGGAGCTTGGAATAATGACTACCTTTAACAGCGGTCGGATATCGATCCAGTATTTCGTTCAAACGGTAGGGAGAGGAATCCGCTGCAAGGGGGGGGGGGTAGGGGAAGGGGAGGAGAGAGGTAAATTTCTGTTCATTTCTAGTGTCAGCATCTCACTGAGGGAGGTGTTTTGTATGATGCATTTTCACCATGGATGTAAGTGGTGAGAGGGTGACTCTGACAGTATAAAGCTGCTTCATCTTCAGTTCCTGAATAACAACCTGATGTGCCATCTCTCTGTGGTAACAGGCTAAACGGTAATCCATCCTAAATGTTGACTGGTCCTCAGTCATCAAAACTGAACTATTAGCAGACATTTTTTGATCTCCTACACAGAAACACCAATTTAACCCAGGAACTGTCCAATACTTCATCTCATTTGGTTATAT